>NC_072736.1:118433492-118733492 GCF_026930045.1 Uloborus diversus
CACAATCATTTCTTTTTAACACTTTTATTTAAAAAAATGATGTAAAAAATCGTCTCCTGCGAAAGAAAAAGTTTTAATGTCTTGATACAGTTTTACAGGTAACGCAACACAGATAAGCAAGAAGGATTTGAGATATAAAGGGACAAATTAAATCTAAGATTAGAGTGGGGAAGATTTTTTTTCTCTTCTGCACGCAATCTTTTTACATTCACAGTATTTGGTTGAAAGAAACTGCATTTTAGATTCCTTTGTTTAAAAAACGATTGTTTAGGGAAAATATTAAATTTTATGAATAAAATATAGAATAAATTTAATCTTTTCATCAATAAAGCCTAAAACTCAAGAATTTCAAACAAAATCCCAACAACCTTAGATCTTTTTGGCAAACCGAAGAAAACGCAAGCTTTAATATCCCTGGGAAATAACCAGAGCTGATGAGGAGTAGAAGGGAAGATAAGCTACTCCTTCTCCTGGAATTTTAAAGCCTCCTCCTCCTACTCCGACTCATTTACTCCATAATCAGTCTGACTCCGACCCCGCAACCATGGAAAGAACAGGATCATTCGTAAGAAATAAGCGAGCCGTATATTGAGTTAGGTAAAAACAAAGAATCAAAATTGCTGTGTCCACTTTCGTGGAAAACCTCTAATGTAGGTGTGATGCCTTTTACCGTAATTTAATAGTAGGACGAAAATGTTCCCAAACCCAATGATTACTTTAAGTGTTTCTGTAAACATACTGTGAAATCATGTATCATGATTAGTCCAAAAATGGTTTCATAACAAATTTTCCACGCAAATGCTGTCAACCATTATGACAAGTTCCCTCCGCGAAGGCAAAGAATGTGTGTAATCGAATCAACTTACCTTACACTCGCATGTGATGAAAAGTACAGAATGCCGGCTGAAATGAAAATGTGTTCGAATAAAATAATGTGTTTTGCCTATCCTGTTCTGAGAAGGTAAACCGGATGTTGAAACGTTGAAACGCTCGATGACGTATATGCACACATTTATCCTTGAGAATGTAGCTCTTTGAAACAAGACTAACGGAATCCGCCATTTTGATTCTCATGAAGTTTCCATTCCGAACGCCTTGGCATGACTGTCGTTTTAAATACGGCCCTTCGGATCCAACACTTTGAGCATTCTTAAGAAAGAGCAAAGGGTGTATAAAACTGAATAAAAATTTCACAAAAACACCGCAAAAACCACGTCCACCCCCACTGACCCCCCCCCCCCCAGAAATAACGTCCACATACAGGAGTGCATTTTGTGAAAAGGGCACACAATTTAGAATTTATCGAATTCAAAATTATCAGCATGCACATCTGTCCAGACGTAATGAAAAGAGTCAAGCGGCATCATTCAAAAAATTTAGTTCAAAAAAAAAATTTTTTTTTAAGAGAAAATTCTAAAATAAAACTTAAGAAAAGAAAACCTTAATGCTGAAATAAAAATTTTAGAGAGAAAACTGCATTATATCAACGCTGTCTATTTTAACGAACTGCCAGGCAAAAATTAGCAGAAAAAGGTTTTTTTTTTTTTTTTCAAGTCACAGTATCCACTCTTAACCTCCCATAGGGGTGCTACTGCTTTTATCCAGTAAGATGACACCGATATATTTCTTTTTATAACACTCTTTTAGTGTCAAAACTACTTTCAGAATTAAGTGCTCTGTTCGCAATTTCAATTTCCTTCTAAGAAAAATGATGAAATAGTAAATTCCTTAAATTAAGTGACTTCATTATGCTTCTCATTTCAAAAAAGAGCCAAAAAGTGGATGGGAGGGGGGTTAGTATATGTCCTCTAATAATGTACTATTTGATGTGCAATTAAATTAATTATGAAGTGTCTCGTGTAACAAACCTAAATAATTGCGTTTTAAAGATTTTCCTACAAATTCAATTTTATAACTTTTTACACATAAATTTGGTCATGGAAAAGTAATATAAAATACTTATTTTAATTAAAATTAATTAATAATCTTTGTTTCAATAATATGAAGCTATAGAATGAATTAACCAAGAGAGATTTTCTTTAAATTGAGCTAGGTATTAAAAATCGTGATAGATAGCACCCGATCCCTTATGAACAAGCTCTGTGTTGCTACCCAGTATATAATAACAATATTGAAATGGTTAAAGAAAACACTATTCATCATTGAGATGGAGATACATTATGCTTTAAATGTTTAAAACAGAGACAGTAACTTAAGAAATAGTCCTTTAAAAATAAATGCGTTGTAATAATACATATCGTATTACTGGCAAAAAAAGTGACACTACTCGAAAAAAAAAAGAAAAAAAAAACATTGCATTGGAGAAAATCAAGGTTTTTCGCAATAGTAGTCCTGAGTGATTTCGTCTCAAATATTAAAACTCGCACAAAAAAAAAAAAAGTATGATGGGATGTTTTCTGGTTAGTTTTTGTTGTCTAAATTAATAATGCACCTAAACTTCGAAATTTTTTCTCACCAAATTACGAAATTTGAATGTGTCCAGGGGCAGACTGACCCATCGGCCCTCGGGCGGGTGCGTACTCATACCTCTTTCATGTGTGCCCTCATACCTGTGCACCTTTTTTTTTTTTTTTATTGCAGCCCTCGAACCTGCGCGACTTTACTTCTTTCTGTTATTTTTAGCGCCCTTGAACCTGTGCACCTTCGGACTATTTATTTTTACTAGGGTTTGCCCAGCGGTCGAAATTCGACCATATTCATTACTGAATATTTGAGAAAACTTACATATGAATTTCCCTGTTTCTAACAGTTTTATTTTTACTCTTATGCATTTGAACATATAATTTTTGCATGGACTCACAATACCAAACAGTAATAATTTATTCCGATTTTACTTTCTGTATGTGGTGTAGCATAGCCTATTAATAATGCTTTTGCGCCAAAAAAAAAAATAATAATAAAAGAAAGAAAAGGAAAAAACCAACACAATCAAATCTTTTTGTATGTTAATCTCAAGATAAATGAATGAAAGGGGATATTTTGATGATTGGGAAATTGGCGTGGTCGTCAAATTCTTGGCGTGAATAATTTCATTTCGGATAACACATGTTCCCTTGTGATAACTCTAAGCAAATATATATTTCTCTACTCTTTGTTTACGTGTGCGAAGGGAAAACATTTCTCGCGCTGTCATTGGTGCGAAAAAATTGACGCCAATGGATAAAGACTGCCAATTTCCCAATGATCGAAATATTCTGAAATGATACCGCAAAACTCAGTTTATACGTAAAATTTCTGTATAAAAAAAACTTCTTATAAAAAGTTAGAAAAATTTTATACTGGCATTAGAGGTATAAAATTTCAAATGGTCAAATGAACCAATCCTACTTGCTGCATTAAAAATTGCATAGTGGAAAGCACTGGACGTCGCATTAATTGTACAATTTTAAAAAGTTTGTCTTTGTGATTTTTTAATGGTTAAGGGCTGTGCATATCTAATGTCATACTTTTTTCGACATATTTGATCCCCTTCGTCACAAAGTTTCACACTTCACCATACCCCTCCTCTCTTTGTTTATGAAAAACAGCGTGACAAATGCTATTTTCACTAAAAAAAAAACTTGCGATGGCACATTCTCCCACTGTATGTCTCTCTTATCATTTCTCTATCTCTCCTCCCCCTTGATACAAACTTACAATTTCATGAATCCCGCCTTGAAACGCGACTTCATTCTTAAACAGCACCCTGCTTTGCTATGCCCTGATATACCCTTTGATATGCCTTGTAAAAATACATAGTTCCCTACTATTTGTTTGCGTATGCATATGAAAGACAATTGTCGCGCTGGCATTCCTGCCAAAAATTTGACGCCAATGGATAAAGATTGCCAAATTCCCAGAAAAAACACAATCTTACTGAATGAAATGATACCGCAAAACTCAGTTTATACGTGAAACCTTTGCATAAACGAATTTCATTTCTTAATACTCAAGTAAGAAATGGCAACACGTAATATTATCTAGCAATTTCTTCACGCTAACTATGTCGCGTGAAAAAGCAACTAAAAATAAATTGTCACCAACCTTTAACTGCTTCTAGCGCTTTTACTAGCGCTTCTAGCGGATTGGCGTTTTTGTTCGGTAAAACCAGGTAGAACGTGTTTCAAAGTATTTTTCACGAGCTTTCCAACCATACCAAGCTCGAAGCATTAAAATGCATTTTTAGTGTAGAAAAATGAGTTTAAACAATGAATTAAATCTTAATGTTTCGCGCTTCCAACAATGAACTTCAACAATGGAAAAGAGATAAAATTAAAATTTTTGCGTTTCGCTAAATAAAAAACGCTTATAACTTTTTTTCTAGTGGATTAAGGTTATTGGACCTTGGGCACTCTGACAATTTCTTCGTTAGGAGTATTTTTAGAGACCTTTCCTACCATATCAAATTCGAAAAAAATGAACCATCCGTTCGCATAGAAAGAGTCATTTAGGACGAAAATGCGTTTTCTATTAATATCTCCGTTAATTAGCGTTCGATTTCAAAAATTTTTGTTGATGACACTAAAACTCGGCAATAGCTACCGAACAAAAAAAAGAATGAAGGAAATCGGTTCTCAAACAGAGGAGAAATCGGTACCGAAAGAAAACGGCTTGCCTATTAATATATAAAAGATTTATTTTATTTTATTTTATATTTTATTATATTTTGCGCTGGAACATGTGCAATTTCATGTTTTTTTTTTTTTTTTTTTTGTTCATTTATTTATTTATTTTGCTCTCGAACCACTTACCTCCCCCCCTTTAGGAGTCAAGGTTGACCCTCTCTTAGTAGACCCAGTCCGCCCCTGGATGCGTTACTATTGATTATAACGTTTCTACGCCACCACGAACCAGTTACGTAAGCTGAATTTATGCAAATTTTGTGGCAAGAAAAGCATTAAATTTAGATTTCAAATCAATAACCAGTATGTTTTTCCAAATTTTGAGTTGTGTCACTTTCCTTGCCAGGGTGTGATGTAAAAAACAAATTATAAATAGAATAACAGCAAGAATTGCATAAAAATGATTTCAGCAAGTGACGTAACCACGTAAGTTTGGAAAACAATACGTCCGACAATCCAGCTCGGATTCAAACGAATTTAATTGCTCTGCTGACACATCGTACATTTGATGTGTCAAAGAAACCGTGTATTTTCCAGCACTCATTAAACCTATTTAGTAGGGTTTTGATGAGAGCTGGTTTCTCGCAACAGGTAGTCTCGTTTTTCGATAGACAGAAGTTTACATTTACTTCACAAGGAAAGGAACGCAACGTCACTACAATAGAATAGGTTTGTTTCAGGAAACGGCAAATTTAAGCCGTTGTTTACAGCTATTGTTACGTGTGAAAGTCGTTCGATCACTCGCGATTTTTTAATTATGCTTATTATTATTAGTTTATTCACTTTCTCTGTCACAATGCGTGCGTTTTGCACCCGGCTTCAATTGTTGCCAAAAACAGTGAAAAATAATAGTAAATATAAAGTTAACATACTTTAAGTAGTTGCTCTAAGCAAAAATGGTTTAGAGTTCAAAATGTTTCACCTGAAATAAATTTCAAAACGAAGAAAACTTTTAAAAAAAATTTAAGAATTTTTTTTAAATAATTCTAAAGACTATTTCTACAAGCTGGGTTAGCACTGAAAAGTATTTAATAAAATAAGTATATAATTTCTTTCAACTAATAAAATTTAATCTATATTTTGAAATTTAATTTTAAAATTTATAAGAAGAAATACAGAAGGTATTGTGTAAGCCATTCGTATGCCGCCTATTTCCTTTTTTCAAATTTCTTATTTAAATTTTATTGACTGCGGTAGAACTAACCAAAATATGACGATATTGAGATTAACTAATTTCGGAGTGTTGTAGTCAAGAAATTATGAACTAATCTTTTCTTTTTCTTACAAACCAAGCATTTTAGGCATATACAGTGGGTCCCAAAAGTGTTCGTACACTTTGAAATTTTTTAGTAAAACCAAAGTAACTCGAAACTGAATTCGAATATGAAGTCCAATATTTTTTCACATCATTCCTATGTGATTCTAAATACAAACCATTGGTTTCTTCAAAATATTGACGGATCTCCTTTTTGAAACGGGTCATAAAACTAAGAGACAGAGAAATAACATGCCACAAAAGTCATCGTACACTCAAGTATTTTCGAATAAATTCATGATTAAAATTATCATATGTCGTTTTTTTATTATTCTTACATTGTGTTGACCCTTAACTGTCATTTGGCTTTAATTTTTCGTTTATTTATTCCTTAATATTGGGCTTATTACTTTAAAATGGCTGGTATTCGTAAAAAACCACAAACACCATTCGAAAGTTGAATTTTTTCCTCACAGTAGCGGTAAATTGGTTTGAAATGTCTCTAAACTAGTTACTTTATTTCATTCTATAGTAAAGTTCTTGATGAAATGATTTAAAGAAAGGAATCGGATCGAAAACAAGGCAAGAAAAGGTCAACAGACAAAGTTAACAAAGCGTGATCGGAGATTTACAGTTAAAAAAATTATGAAAAGTATACATTTGAGCGCTGTAAAAGTTTCTGCAGAGTTGAATGAAAATTTTTTAATTTAATTTTCACCTAAAATTGTTCGCCAAGTTCTCTGAATTGCTGGATTACACGGGACCTCTTCCTGCAGAAATTTTCTTGGCCGTGCGAAAAGCAAAAAGCTTACGCTTTTCGCCGCAAAATCAATGATAAATAAGCTCAAAACGTTTTATAATTACGCCTTACTTACAGATAAAAATTAATTCAACATTTTTGTTTAAATTGTTGTATAATTGTAAGTAGAAGAAAAAATTAGGAACTTAATCTTAAGAACTTAGTTGGATCAGTTAATCAGGATGGTGGAGGTGTTCTAGTGTGAGGGTGCATATCAGCATTAGGACTTGGTAGTTTGGAATTTTTTGATGAAATAGTGAATCATGCTGTTCCTTTAAATATTTTAAAAACCAATTTTAATTATTAGCCAAAAATTTGTTTATTGGAAACAACTTTGTTTTTTTTTTTTATTAAGGTAACGATAAGAAGCACACGGTATCCAACGTATGCGTCTAGTGCCTCGAAAATTGTCATAAAGTTTAGAAAATACCCCCTCAATCTCCAGATTTGAACTGAATGTAATGTATTTAGAGATATATGGAGGCTAGATTACGAAAATAGGGCTTTAAAACGAAAATAGAGCTAGAAACAGTAAGACTCGAAGTGTGGTTGAACACTTACTCAGAAATTACGCAAAAAAAAAGAAAGAAAAAGAAAAAAATTTATTCCTTGACGTTTAAAAGTTGTTATGAATGCTGCATGATGTTCTGCTAATTAATAACTTAATCAAAAGTTAGAATATTCAATAATATATAGACATTTTGTAAAGTGTACGAAGACTTTTGTGAGATAAAATTTCCGGCACTTTTTGGTTTTCAATTTTTTAAAAATTAAGTTTAAATATTTTTTTAAAACTTTTTATGTAGTTTTGTTAAAAAATGATCATAGATCTTATAATTAAATACCTATTCCGAAATATTAATTCTAACCAATGGATTGAGGCCTATATCGTTGAAAGTCGTAGGTGTACGAAGACTTTTGGGAGCCCCTGTATTTGCACATTATTCCGGGAACTTTATCTTTGGCTTTTAATTTTCAAATATTTGAACATACAGAAGATTTATGTAACATAATGTATCTCTCCTCCTCGCGCGAACTTATCCTTGTAAGAAGAAAGAAATGAGAATAAGTAAATTATTTTTTACTAGAATTGTCCTTTTTTTTTTCCATAAATGTGCCATTTCATCAAAAAATATCTGCAGAATGAATTGAGCTATTTCCTGAAACATGGATGGTCTTGATCTATCTAAATTATGTATTTTTTGTTTATTTATTATTTATTTAGTTCTCATGTATTTTTGTATGTTTTTTTTATGGTGAAAAGGAATTTTGTAGGTATTGCGTATTCTCTTGTGTCAAATTTAACTGGTTAATTTTTCAAAGTCATTTAAGATTTGACAAAAAACTTTACATAAAAATATTGGGCTAAATTTCTGATTAATTTAGACATAAAAATCAAATTTGTGTTATGATTTCGGATCTGATATTCAAAAAAATTAAAAATTGTCATGTGACTGGTCTGACCAATCGCAATGACATAACGTATATATAAATCAATTTGTAGCAATAATAAATAGATTAAATAACTTTAATGTTGACCCCTGAAGTTTGAACCAAACAAAATTATAAATTATAACTAAGCACTCTAGAGTATTTTCGGTTTAAAAAGAATAACCTTTTTACCCCAAAGAAATGTGTGAAAGTAGATGTTTTATTCACATTGCGAGAATTATAATGTGCAAGCATACCGCCTTCGAAGGCGGCCATATTGAAAAAGCGCGCAGGCCTTGTGTAAAGATGGCTATGGGTCGGTATGAGATCAATAAGCAAACTTCTTGATTGCTCAAAAAGACCGATTATTTCGAAATCTGCTCAATCCAAATTATTTTTTTCTGTAGAAAAAAAGGTAATACTGCTAATGTCAAAAAGGAACAAAAATGAAGTCGCACACCAAAGCTTTTTCAAATGAAAATAAATTCTACTGGAGAATTTAAGTGGGCAAAAAGCAAGAAATACATTTTTCTTCTGTCCTTTAAAGTTTTCAAAAATGTATTGAGCTTTTTTTGATACTAAACGCCTCAAATATAGAAAAAATGCCTAAAAATATACATTTTGACTTTTTTTTTGCTCAAATTATTTTTAAAGTAAAGTATTTAGTCAGTTTTAGAAGTAATTTTCTATGCGTTACCGGCAAAGGAAAAAAGAAGAACACAGAGGGGACTTTTGCCTCATTCAACGGTGCAGACGTTTTCAAATAGCTATTTAGAAAGAAACAAAATCAATGACTAAACCACTCAAAAAGTCATTATTCTTCTTTTTCTTTTGAAGTATAGGTAGATGAGTTTTCTTTCTCAAACGGGGGGGGGGGATACAATTTCATATTGAGAAACGATATGAGGATCTGAGGGCCTGAAGTCAATCATCGAAATTGGAATTTGTATGTTGGGGAATCAGTTGGTTCTTCTTCACACGAAGAACAATCTGACGACATTGAAAAGTTAAAAAAAAAAAAACACAACCTTTTTTATTTATTTAACTAAACGCCATTACAAAAAAAAAACAATAGTCGCTAAATATCCTCGTTAGAAAACTAATAACAGTTCACAAATCGTCGGCTGAGTACTACAACTAGGTAAATGTGAATTTTAGGAAAAATAGTTCACTTTCGTTGAAAATTTTTGAACAAATTAAGACGCAATTACTTCCAATCAAATTAAATTTAGAAATGGTAGATTGACAATGTTTAATCAAGTATTCACATTTCCCATAGCTCATGAAAGAACATTAGTTTGGTGAGTTTTCCTCGAAATAGTAAAAAAAAAAGAAAAACTGAATTGTAGTTACCTACTTACATTATTACCCCTACGAAATGACGTCAGTTGTCCCTCCAATCACCCATCCAAATAATACCAACAGTCCCTAAAAATCCATTCGAGTAAGGGCAGATATCCTAAAAATTCCCCATAAGAATAAGAACAAGAGTGTCTAAAAATCTTTTGATATTTAATTTTGGAAAAAAAATTGAGGATTTTTTTTTCTATTCTCTCTCTCTCTAAAAAAGTATACAGTCATTCGCTTAAATGAAGTTTCATTGTCATCTATTGAATCAAGGAAATCGAGAATGCAATCTACTCAAAATAGAAAGCAATGAAAACAGTTCTTTAAAACTGAACTCATAGAAATTTCTTCAAACTACCTCAAAAACATTCTAAATTTCTAAAGTTTGTTCTCCCGATATTTGTTCACGCGAGGTTTGTCTTTACTTCAAGGATAGTGAGAATATTTATAGATCCTCTCAAATTAAAAAGTAACGATAAAAAAATATTATCCTTCCCCTCACTGATGACAGACGTGCAGCCTTGTATTATGGTAGGAACAAGATTGAATGGAAAACTGGCAAATATGCGTTTTAGGGCCATCCTGCATAGGCACCAGCTGAAAAAAAAGAGCTCTCTTTAAAGCAAACAACATTTTATTTCTTCTCTTAAGCTTCCCTTTCAAAGAAGATTCGTTTAAAAGATCTTAAGTTTCTTTTCTGCAGACTCGTTTCAGACGGCGTAATTGCAAATGGGAATAAATTGTAGAAGAGGGTTTACGCAAGTTCTATGCAAACAAGAAAACAGCAGCTAGACAGTTTTAACAGGCGAAATAAAGTTTTGAAAAGTCCTTGGAGAACAAAGTTTCAGAGTTTATGATTTTTATTGAAATTTGGCTCGTAAAGTAAGCTGCAATCTCTTTCAAACAGATTTTATCATGCTAGCGAACAATGTTTACTTTTTCTTTCCGTACGTTGTATTCATTTTAGTTCTTTTAGTTTAAAGATAGATAACTTTTAAAAGGATTTAGTTGTAAAAAATGAACCGGAACGATGGATAAGCTGAAAATTCGGTTGGAATTAATCGACCCATTTATTTTCCTTGCCAAACCTCGCTATTTTGCAACTAAAACTTTCCCTCATTAATTTGTATGTATAGTTGGGGCAAACCTAACCTGGTAGCATTGTGGAAGCTACGCAGATCCTAACCTTAGCATTACGTTGCTGTCAAGTTAGGTTTGCACCAATTATAGTATTTTTGTTTTTTTACTTTTTTAAAAACAAAACCATTATTTTATGGGTGGTAGGTGGATTGTGTCAGATTTATGAAACACCAAATCACAGAAAGTGATGGGCATAAGTGTTAAGAAATAATTTTGTTTTATAATGTTCATCCACATATTCAAAAGCTGAGATTTCAAAACCATTTGAGTTTTCTTTTGGGATAATGCGCAAGAAAATTTGTCCTTCTTTTCCGATCAGCAAAATAGAAAATTAATCTTACCGGGAAACCATACGATAATGTAATAATGAAAAAAAAAAAAAAAAAAAAAAAAAATCTAAATAAGTAGCAATCTAAAGAGTAACACCAAAAAATATTTCTGGATGCATAAATTATTTGCATATTATTGCATGACTCCGTTATCGAAATATGGGGTCTTAAAGTCATATGAAATTTTAGGAAAAGTCGTGAAATTTAGCGAGTTTCAGTGGAGTGAAGGAAGACATCTTTCACACAATTTGTAGATATAGAAGCAGACGGTGAAATTGCGTGATCAATTTCTTGCCAAGTGTGTAAATTTGGCACTTTTCTAAAATTTTCGGCAGACTTTGATTTTATACCTCGATAACGGGGGCACAAGGGCAAATAATTTTTGAGTCAAAAATATGTTTCAAGATGCTCTTTCATTTGCTACCGATTAATTTACTTTTTTCGTTATTACATTATTCGTATAGTTCCCAGGTTAGATCACTTGCGTTAGCTCTCAGACTTTAAAAGTATAGACAGCGATTCTCTTTCAATTCGTCAAGTTACCAATTAATGCCAGGTCACGTGACAAAGAGTCTTCGACAATTCGCCTGAGTCAGAAAACAATTGCAGAAGCGCTTGCCACCGACTCTGGTAGTAACACACACGCAAACACACATTAATAACAAAAAGGGAGAAGTCACTATATTGATTGGCAAAAGAAAAAGAGCTTTTTAATTATTTGACTTGGGGAAATTCTTCCAAATTTGGGCTTAAACCCCTATAACTTTAGTTCTAACCAACTTAGAAGCTCCGAGCAAATATACCATATACGCAGTAAAATCCTCTCTTTCGATAGGTATCGGTGTTCATCACTAATTTTTAAAAGAATGTTACTTGCTTTTCCATTAATACCACCTTTAATTACAGTCCTCTGAAGAAAATACCAGGCGAAATAGGAAATTCTGAATTTTTTATGCCTGGTATGCGATTTTCGTTACTCTGGGCCCTTATTTGTTCTTTAATGTGTCCCAAAGCTGTGGTAAAGAGGGGTGCTATTGCCCCACAAAGAAGATGGACTTCTAATTTAAAAAAACACACAGTACATTTTTTTATCTACAAAAAAGAAAACACAAGAACGATTTACATTACAGGAGAGGGAAAGCAACACCCACAGGGCACCGTAGGGACTCGAACCCACGAATTCAGGCGGACGAGGCAAGTATTTCTACCGCTCAGCCACGGAGACTTTCCTTGAGAGCCTCTAGCATACGAAACATGCTTACTTGTTTAAAAAAATTACGTAACTCGCTATCTACCAGTCACTAAGCGAATAAAAGCAAATCGCGCAAAACCTTGGCAAAGTAAAACCGTTTAGCAATATTGATTGCCCAAAAATAATATTTTTGGTAAACAGTAAGCAGTTCACATCATCCTGTTGTGTTAAAAACAAAAATATTTTAATTCGGTCAGAGTTAACCAAACCATACTATGTAGACTGAATCAATTGCTTGATTCAGTATTTACTAATATTTTCACGAAACTATTTCACCCACATTGTCTTCTCAAACTAGACGATTCCGCTCGTTTTATCCTCCTCCTATATATACTTTTATTGCTTACGTTCCTTCCTCGGATAACACTTAATTCTCGGGCATGAACGTTATTGAATTAAACTCAACATTATTTCGAGATAGCCCTCTAAACGCCGGACATCCGTTAATTAGATTAAAATGAAAAGGAATCTCACTTTCAATCAAAGCTAATCGCTGGGAAACACAATATCGGTTCTTTTCACTTTTTCCTCACAAAGAAAGATCTCTCTCGAGGTAAAAAGAGCGATTCCGTCCCTCGTTAAAGGAGTGGCGTCATTCACGATGGTAACGAGCGGGGAGACCGAGGCCATTAGGGCCAGATGTCTGGCCATTAGGGCCATCGACTGGACTCCGTCGAGCTGGGACGCCTTCGTTTACGACGACGACGGATTATCATGACTTCGAAAGTGCATAAAAACCCTGAACAGATGCTGAGGAAAGAAAAAATCGCTGGCAGTATATTGATTCGTTTTTGGTTTAATATTTTTGTGTGACAATGGGCGAGGGATGAAATTTTCTATTCAAGTTCGAATTCTGTGGTGGCATTCGGGGTAAAGATGAAGATTAGTGGTCACCACTCGCCATGCGGCGACTAATTTTAAAAAAAAGTGGTGCTTAAAATAGTATCATTCGCCACCTGGCAGCCACTCCCTCCAACCGTATCTTATGTTATCTCATTAGTCCCCTCTTTATCTCCAGAAATTTCAAAAAAAAAAAAAAAAGTTTCTTCTTTGCAAAGTTGAATCTTGATTATAGTTAAAGAAACGTCAATGCCATCCTCATATAAATAATAGCCGATGATCGAGTAACCCGCATGTTTCAACAATGAAACTCGTGCCACGGCATAATAATTTGATAATATGTTTTGGTAATGTGCAACATGCAAGGAAAGACTTTGATAAGACAAGGCTGAACTCGATCCGGTAACTTAACTGTTTTACTGGTAAAATTGTAATTTAAGGAGAAGGAAGAAACTAAAACAATTAACGCTATCTACTGGAGTTAAGGATTCATCCCCTGGTGTTAGGGTTAAAATTTCAATTACAGTGAATGCCGGTTGATTGAATCAGCCACTTTAATGAATCGAATCGTCAAAAACGGAACAAAATCCAGCTTTATTGAATTAATCGCTTTATTGAACTAATCGCTTTATTGAATCAGCCGCTTTATGGAATCAAAACTGTTTAGAACAAACGAGAGTCTTGTAAGTGGCGGCCACTGTATCAAAATATCACCAAACAGGCAATTGGTAATTGCTTCGTTCAAATGTAAAAGAATTTTTACCCGTCATACCATGACAGGCGATTTCCTAGTTAATTATAAAAATTGTTATTTAAACAGAAATTTTTTATACTTTAGTAGCAAAACTTAAAAACTAATTTGTTGTTTAGTTACTTTTTCTGGTTTATGAAAAAGTGACGACGGAAGAAAACGAAATGCCGACTAATGAATTTGCTTCTTGTCATTGACGACCAGAAAATTTTCCGAACTTGTTCTTTAACTCCAGGCTCTAAAATTTATTTAAAAACCATTAATTTCCGAAGTATTACAGCTAACGCGAACATGAATACACACACCCATTTCGAAGACCAAAACTGGAGAATGTCGACTTTCGGCGGCGGATAATATGTAAAAATGTAACCGAATATTCGGTAAAAGATAAATTGCAACGTTTAATTCCACACATTTGCAAGGAACTGCACACTGGTTACAAGAAACCCCTTTTTAAATGCAAATGAATGAAATTTATGGACGAAAGGATATTCGAGAAAAACATTTTTTTTTGTCACAAACATATCGAATCAGTCATAAATTATGCTTTAATATAAAAATACGCAGGGGGCCGGTAGGGGTATACAGACTACCATTTTCGAGGGTGGGTGTGCTGAAGAATGATTCCCTCCCCCCCCCCTTTAAAAAAAAAACGAACCTACGGTTTTGGGTACGAAAATTTCTGTAATTCCAAATACAGGGGCATGCATGGGCCTGGGGGAGAAGAAGGGACACCTGATGGCCTGATTCCGGGCCAGAAGGGGCTCGAGATTTGTAAAATGAGGGTGAAAGATGTGTATGACGTAGGGATTATATGGAGCGGGACCTGTAAAAGTAATTTTTGACGAGCCCCAAAATTTCTGTGGACGTGCCTGACCAGGTATAGAGCATAAATGTTTCTAATTAATTTCAAAACCAATGAAGAGAAGTAATGTTTCAAATATGTACTTTTGAAAGTAATGAATAGAAATCGTTTACATTTCAATCATAAAGTGTTGAACGTAATGTGGAAGGATAATATCTGACATAACGACACATTTCTCTGAAGCAATAACTAGTCCATACTGGGTCCCTTGTTCTGGGTTGTTGTACTGCGGTTTCATTGTATAAATATCAGTATTTTTCAAGAACGTTTTTTTTTTCAACAAAAAGGGTAACAAAGGGAAAAAAATGGCTAAGAAAACAGCTCCGAGTGAAATGTGAAGCACGATAATCAAGTGCTAATGAAAGCAAACGAGAAAAGAAAAGAAAAAAAAAAAAACTTTCAGAGTTGTTGGCAAGACTTCCCTTTATTGTCACTCAGCGGTGAAAGTCTCCGCAATCCTCAGAATTCTTCGTACTTAACAATGTCGGTGACTTCCGAACTTCCCCAACTTTCTCGAAAAACTCGCAACACTCTTACTCTTTCCAGAGACCCCACGCTAAAACCAAGAGAAGCTGTCGCCAAGCAAATTTATGGTCCCAAAACTCTAATAAAAGTTGATGTCAGTGACTCGCGGAATGACAAGTTTCAGAGCAACATTCCGGAGACGGATGACGGATTCACCGCATCCAGCTTTTCTGCTGATGCAACGCAAGTGTTGTGTCGAGCATGATACATGTCACAAAGCATTGCAAAGATTCTTGTTAATATTTATTTGCTGTATGTTATAATTATCTTATCGGCGTCTGTCTCCACAAAAAATTATGCTTGAATTATTTAAGAGCATCAGCGGAAGTAAGATTATCATCAGGCAATGGCTGCTATTCCACGAAAAATGCTCCGTCTAAAAGTAAAACGAAATTCATCGAAAAATTCTAAGCAGCAAGACTCATCAACGGAATTGCGCATAGCAATTCCAGCGATACTTTGCGAACGTGATACGTAGGGTTAATTTCCATCGGAGCTCAGGTTTTATATTTCTTTTCAATTTTATGTGAATTTGCACCCCAAAGAGAAATTTAGAACGCTTACGCATGAAAATAACTTGCGAAGACTGTAGGTTTTCAGTGGACTCGCGCTACAACGCGATTCGACTTACGCTAAATGGCTATAATGCGACTTTTTCACGTGTAACGAATTTCAGAGAGCTAACGCGAATTCCTCACTCACTACAAGAAAGTTTTCGGCAGGATAATTTCGGTAAAAAACAGAAGATCAATTTATCACTCTTTTTCTTTCTTTTCTTCTTTCGACGAGTTACCTGATGTGCATACCCTTTGAGGGGGAGATTGATAATAATCTGATAGCGCAGCATAAATCATCATCTTCATTTTTGACTGATAAATATAATTACTGTGTCTACTGCACTATATAAGTATTGTGCTGCATTTCATTATTACTACATTATGTACGTACCGTACTGTTTTATTTTATGTCTCTCTTTCCCACTGATCATTGATTTTGTGCATCGCAATAACATTTTATGTTGAATAGTACAGTTTTTTTTATTACAGTTAAAATTCACTTCGTTATGAAAGAAATGGTAAAACATAGTTAAGAAATGGTTTGGAACAGTTTGAGAGGCGTTGAAAAATATCTTAAATACTTAGATATGTCTATAAAAGATTCGTAGACATACCATTTTCCACAACGCGAAATGTCGATTTACGTGAGGGTACGTGGAACGCATCTCTCGCGTTAGTCGAGACTCGGCACATTTCTTTTTTTTTTTAGAAATTGCTTCCAGGAGCTTTCATAGCACCTAGAACCTTGAAACTTGGTAAAAAATTACTTTGAGCTGTGGGGTACACTTGGAATGCTCAGTCTTTTTATCTTTTTGTTTTTGTAATTATTTTTTTAAACTCAAGCTTCACAAAAAAGTTTATTGAAAGGATGAAAGATTTCACGCACCCCTTATCATTCATTGCCACTCGAAGAGTTTTTTTCTGCGTCAGATTACGTTTTTTCATAGTTTCTCAGTTAATTAGAGGGGATGGAGCCCCCTAGGATTTTTAAAAAATCCATATGTACTTTAATGAAAAGGAGAAAGGTCAATCGTAACAGTCGGTCACTGAGAAGTCGTTTTTTTCTATTTTTTGGTCACTCCCTGCGCACAGTTCGCGCACATATGTGCTGCGTCGGGTTACAACATACTTTTCTAGGGTTCCCAAATCACAGGAAAGAATGTTGGTGCACAACGTTTTTTTTTCCTTTTTAATTAGTCAACTTCATTGTATGAACATTAAATCTTGCTATGAAGTAATGACTATGATCTCATGACTCTGTAATGGATGGTAATACAATGACGACACTGACGTCTAACTTGAAACTTCTTCTTCATACATGAATGAGACATCATGCTCGTGCATGATGATGTTGTGAGTTTCAATAAAAATTCTGACTGTTCTTATTTCCTCAGGATTTCCAACTTGGTGCATTTTAGAAAATCATGTAATTATAATGTACTAATCTAATGGATAACAGTTACATTAATTTTCAAAATTACCGTCAAAACGCTCTTGGGCGACTTTGAATTTTCGCCTATTTATAGTTAGCTTGAGAGTTTCAAAACTGGCATCCTCATATATATATATATATATATATATATATATATATATATATATATATATATATATATATATATATATATATATATATATATATATATATATATATATATATATATATATATATATATATACTAGCAAAAATACCCGGCGTTGTCTGGGTCAGTAATAATTATTAGAAAAAATCGTTACTTGCTTTTGTTTTCTGTTTTAAGTGAAAGAATTTAAAACACATCTTTTTGACGTGATTAAAAATCGAGTTTCTTCCTTACCCATAAAACTAAAAAAGCAATAAGTATAAAGAACAAAGTAGTATTGATTTAGAACCGAAAGCACTATATTTAAGCATATACAAATTTAAAAAACATGAAATTAATCTTCTCATGTTTAAAAAGATTAATCTGTTGATACTTTTTTTTAACATGGAGTCTAAAACCTTCTCTGTATGGCTAATGAAATACGAAGTGATTAAAAAAAAGTAGCTGCGCTCGTAATCCCCTTATACTTGCTTTAGTTATTTCGGGAAATTTCAATCATTGTGGCTCTTGGTGCGATTTTACCGAATTTGCGAAAGTCGTTTCCGGGTACCTTCGATGATGCTCCCCCATTCTTTCCTTACTTTGTAAAACGATATGATATTAATTTTCGTTACAGAGATATCGTCGCCAGATGCTGAGATATTTTTGGTCACCATAAAATGATGCTAAACAGTTTCATCCGAAATGTTACCAAAATAAGTAATAAAATTTGGTGATTGTTTGAAATTGTGAAAAAAGGAAAATTAATGGAAGTTTTTGTGCTGTTTATGGATTTGCCTAATTTAGTTGCTGGATTATTTAACACAGTAAAAAAAGTCTTTTGAAAATTCTTTGATTGGCGATATTTTGTTTACATGGTGCAAAAATTTTGGCGATCTGCTGGTTGTTTGGATAATGAGTAAGTGTTCAATCAGCATAAATAATAATAAAAATCATTAATTACATTAAAGTTCCGTTTAAATGGAAAATCATCAGCCAAATCATGTATTATTTACCAATCTTGGGCACAAAACTTACTTCAAGATTTGAATTGAGAAAAGCCTTGAACAATCACGAAAAGCAAAGAAAGTCAACAATACAACAATTTTCGCTATCGACAGAGAGTTGAGATGATACACTAAATACTGTATTGAGTTGAGGAAAGCCTTCGAACATGGATCTAAAAAGCTCATAACTCGTTTTTTATTCTACTTAGAAATTTCGAACAGGTGCCATCTTCAGCAGAAAAATCAGAGCTTTCGATGGACATATAATGTAAATATGTGCAAGTATTTTTTCATACCAATATTAGAGAATTTATACAAAAATTGTGTTTTATTGCCCCCCTAAGGGGGTTTTGCCCCCCATAACGGGACGAAAACTACCCTATGTGTTATTCTGATGCATAAGCTATATTATTGTAAAGTTTCATCAAAATCCGTTCAGTAGTTTTTGCGTGAAAGAGTAACAAACATCCATCCATACATCCATACATCCATACAGACAAACTTTCGCATATATAATATTAGTAAGATATATATATATAATAGCGAATTCACTGACCGAGTAACGCTGAAGTCATCAACCATGAAACTCGCTCCATGGCATGATAATTTGATTATATTTTTTGGAAATGTTTGACATGCAGGGAAATGCTTTATTTTGACTAAACTAAACTGGATCAGGTACTTAACTGTTTTACTGGTAAGACTAATTTTAAGGTGAAACCACTGGAGTTGGGGTTAAAATTTCAACTACCAAAATATCACCAAATTAGAAATTGCTTCGTTAAAATATAGGAGCAGATTTCATCCGTCATACCTTGACGGACGATTTGCTAGTTAGAGATAATTATCGAGTTATTTTGTTTCTCAAGCGCTTATATTTTTCCTTGCAGGTGGCATCGAAAGGGGAGAATCACAGCACCAGGCATGCTTCGAAAGCAGCAAATGAAACAAAGAATAGTTATAAAAAGCTCGTACCTTGTGAGTATATGTTTTTAACATTTTAAGCAAAACCTATTCCCTCGTATGACCTTAAGTTGATAACTAATTTATGTCTTGTCCGTACCAGTGTACTAGACGAATAGTGTATAAGGAAAAAAGATGAAATAAGCAGCTGTCGAAAGAACGTGTTGAGACATTTTTTTTTTTTTTTCAGATCCAAAAATTGTTTGCCTCTAGTGCCCATGTTATCTTAATATATATTTATTCTGTGTGTGTGTTTGTAGTTAATTTTTTGTGTGTAATTAAGTTGATCCGAGAATGGTTTAGAGTCCCGATGGATCGAATTGGAAACTTTTTTTCAAATTAATTAATTAATTTAAACATTGGATGGTTATATCTTCCAAATGATTAATATTTATTTCAACCTATTGTTGAGCGAGAACTGAAATAAATATTTAAACCGGTGCCAAAGGACAATAGGGAAGCCAGCTCTGATTTTTTAATAAAATTTTCTACTGTGATGTGTCAATTGAGAACAGATAAAGCGTAAAGAGAGACTGAAGCCTTCATTTCTTGAAAACAACGATTTTAGGTCCGTGATATATTTTAAAGATAAGTACTCTGGAAGAGATCTGGTTTCTTTTACTAGGTCACGCAAAACGCGTATTTTCCGTCGTAGTTAAACCATGTGACCGGATCGGTGCTTAAGTTTTCCTCACAAATGATCAGAAAGTACCGTACCTAACAACATTTGTTTCTCGGTTCAAATCCATCTGAGTTTTAGCACCAATGGCAAAAATACTTTAAGGATTATCAAATTAATCAGGACATTATTAAAGGAAAAGATGGTGGAATTTAAAGTCGAAGCACATTTTATTTTCGTCCAGATAAATTACAACAGGGTAGTTCTGTACACACAAGATCAGTGTAGTGAAAGGTTTTTATTTTTGGTGGAAAGAACAAATTAGGCAATATATGAAGTTTTCGTTCAAAATATCGAACCGCTAATCGGTCGGAGTTCGCTTCGCTCACTCATCGGCTGTATTACAGGAGCGTGGTTGCTTGGCGACTTTGGCCATAAACAATAGAGTTGCGTTGCGTGATTATTTATTTACTACTGTTAATGTAATGTATTGTTTTTTTTTTTTTTTTTTTTTGTTTATTTGGCAAAATATTTCAAATTGCAAAGAATTGTTTTTCGTTTTTAAAGAGTGTTTAAGTCATATTAGTTGAAGAACGTGTTTATTTTACATCGGCAGGAAGGGGGGGGGGATTTTTGCTTATTCAGGGAACTGTTTTTACCTTTATCACTTTTTTTAAACGATATCCTTTCGATTGTTTTATTCATTTTCATATGGAGGGCGTTGCAGCGGGGTTTCCCGTTTGTTCTAGATATGTAGTTAGTTTTTATACTTAATATCTGAGGATGATTTTTATCCTTTGAGTATGGCTGAAAGAATAAACCATACAATGTATGAAGATCTTTCAGGTACACGAGAAAAAATCGTTGATAAAACCAAGCAGCTTAAAACATTTTCTTTTTAAATGAAAAATTATCATAAAAGCCTTGTGCTGCAATATGTGTCGGACCAAATTAAAAAGGGAAAGCAAAAGCTCACCTTTTCATTCCTGTGTCCAACTTCCTTTTGTTCCCGGGCGCTTGAAACTCCTTTGAAACCGTTCTGTAGCAACACTTGGTAATCCAAATATTACTTATGTAATAGTGGTAAATCACTAATGCCTTTAATTAACTAATTAATTTATTCTATCTCAGCACAAACTAACACATAACTACAACTGAAATTGCAACACTTAACTAAACAATTATTACAGACAAGACTGCTACACTAGAGCGTTCCTTTTGTTTCTCTGAAAGTTCCTTGTCTATAAGTTCACGGCTGGTGGCACAGCGTGTCTGGACTTGACCCCGCAATTGCGCAATTGCCAGTGAGAGATCGCTTTCACAATAATATGATTATGGACACCACGTTGTCCACGTGGTTGTTGTCAGTTCTCTCGCGACTTTCGGTTGTGTTGGTGAGCATTTTGCACTGATGAAGAGGCTCCATTGTAGCCTTGAAATAGCTATATGCTGTACTTTCTTCAAATTTTGGGCTTTATTTACGTTGGTTTTTCGCTTTAATAATTTTCTTTTTGCTTATATTTTTCAACAAAACGGTTCAAACATTTGATAGTTTATTGAAATTTTTCAACTTTTCAATTTACAAAGTTTGAACAGAACAACGTCTGTCGGTTCTTCTAGTTGAGATATAAAATCTTAAAGATTGCCGAAATTTAAAAAAGGACTAAATAACTTGGCGAGAAATTGGAGGTACCACGTGCTTAACTGTCTGCATGCGGCAGAACATCCACCTGCAAAACGTCTTTCATTACTCATTGAAATTCGCTAAATTTGGCGACTTTTCTTAAAATTTTGGCTGATTTCAAGACTTTTGATTTGAATAACGGTTACATGAGGGCAAATAATTTATTCCCCAAGAAACATGTTTTACTATGCTGTTTTGATTGTTACTTATTTAATTTGTTTTCAGTATCAACACTGTCGTATAATTGCCAGGTTAGTGGTATTTTGTACGCGACCTGTTTAGCAAAATATACGTATAAGTGCCCGAGATTATTGGTCGTTAGATTACAACAGACTATTACGTTTTATTTGGACAAATATTATTTTACTGATTGTAATAAGAACATACATTAAAATAACCCTGAATTAACTCCTTACAATTAAGGCAGTGAGAAACAAAGGGCTGCACTTGCCTAAATTAAAAATTTGGAGATAACCAGTACAAATGGTTGGTAAACCTCTCGTCTGTTTAGGGGCAAGAGATAATAGGGTAACGGCGTCAGTAACAGACATGCTTCAACGTATTTAGACTTCTAAAACGATTTTTCTCTCATGTAACTTCGTCTCATTAAACGTTTGGCTGCTTCTGGATTATCTGAATTAGTTAACTCTATTTTTATGTGCTCAATTTTGAAAAAAGGTCCGACCCCCTGTAACAGACACCAACAATTCTGATGATACCTAGTAACAGATAGAATGAGGGAAGGATGAGTAATGGACAGAATTCCCTTTTTCTCTTCAAAATGCGCAAAAGGTATTTATTTTTAGATCTAAAACCTTAATATTTTCAAATGAACATGAAACACCAGTTGACCTCGTGGTAGCTGTTCATAACCTTCCAGCACTACCTTGTAAATACCAACTGGCTCATAAAATTCTCTCTGATAGCACTAGATGGTTGCACCGTATTCATGGATCGCAGCAATATCAGTTTTACCCACCTAAAATTCGAACTATTTAAATCCAAACTTACGACTGTCTGTTACTGGACCCTTGTCTGTTGCTGGTGCTGTTTCCCTACTAGTATCCCAGGTAGATACATATATACCCCCCCCCCCCTGCTGTTATATAGCATGATTTAGAAAACTTTTCAGTGAAATCCTACCTAGTACCGGATCTTTAAACACGTTTTATAAGTTTTACTCAAATTTTGAAAATGTCCACTTACATCATTTTGCTTCTTATTGCCTCAGTTGATAGTCATCAAATAGTTCCTAAGATTATTTAAACGTCACGTTATCAGATTTACCGTGAAAACAAAAAATAACATGGTTTTTTACTTAATGAACATGTTTACAAAATCAGGTAATATTTTATTGATTTTCTCGCTCCTAAAGTTTTTCATAGCTCTTTTAATTTTTACGCCTTTAGTTTTGGTTATTTAACCATCATTTCATGCACTAATCACTTCATCGTGAACAAAAAGAACGACTAGATATTGCGGCCATTTTATCCCCTACCTCAACTTTCACTGCCTCACTTTACTTAATGATAGTATTTTTGTTGCTTTTCATAGCTCTTATTCAGGTCCTCGCGGTACCGCCATTTTGGTTTTATTAAATTGTAACTCCTAAACGTGAAAATCAGTGATTAGTAAAATAGTAGCTGTGTCGCCTGGCTCTGCACGGTCTATCTGGAAAATAAAAGTTATATCGAGTAACACGTGCTCAATCTACCTATTTATCTATGTCACTCTAACTTATTCCGAACGCCAGAGAATTGACGATAGAATCAGGCATCGATAGATTCATAATTTTTTGGACTTGGTGTTAGGTAGTTTTCAGTTTTTTACGATTTAATAAGAGGAGATATTAATTTAAAAGTAAATTCTCAAATATGTTTCTATCACCCGAAGAAAAGCATCCGCTGGCACGCTGTCCAACCCTACCCTTGGAACTTTTTTTTTTTTCCAGATTAAGTTTTCCTCGCCTCTAGAAACCTAGGGTCTTTTCTCAATGGCATATTTTCCCTTCATTCTCTGTTTTAAGCGGAATTGATTGAATGATTTGAGTTAATGGTAAATGGGAGACGTTTGGTGGATTGGAAATGGAATGGTTCTAGAGGTGCGCCGTGCTGAAAACTAATGTATTTCTCACTAATTAATGTACCGCCGAACTTTGGCGAGAAGGGGCTTCACCTTTCTGATAAATTAAAGTTTTCGTTCTCAAGAATTACAGTCAGGTGATTACTCTGTTTCTCTAAAAGTTAATCTTTACATCATTTTTAGTTTATCTTTTCAGATTTTTTACTCATTCTTAGAATAAACACTGTTACCAGTTCATGGATTGGCGTTTACATCTTTTTTTGCAGCAGTTTATTACGCTAATATGACGCTAGAACTTTTGTCCAATCGTAGTTTTTAGGAAAAGAGACTGTAATAAATAAATGGTAATAAATGGTAGTTTGTAGTAAATGTGGGATTTCATTTAAAAATAGCGGCTGAACAAATTAAGGGATTTTTTTGAAATTTGGATGTATAATTGATTGATCGAAATTTTTTCAGTTTTTTCAATCATCATATGTTTTTGATGGTTTTACGGTATAATGGTATTATAGTAGAAAGTTTATCTCTTCGCTTTTACGGCATTGTAGATAAAGAATGCTTTCTGCGAGTAAGTTAACTGGTTAATTTTTCCAAATCACTAAAGTTCTTGAATGTATTTTAAATATTTTTGTGTCTAAAAAAGGGAGGAATTTCCGATGAATTCTTGCATAAAAATTATGAATGCGTGATTTTGTTTCATTAGACATTCAAAAAAATTAAGAAGGATGGTGTGACTTGTCAGACCAATCAAGAAGACAATAGAAATCAGAATACGCTATATGATTGCTCAAAAAAAAGTTAAAAAAATTATCTAACCAGTATGTTACTTCATGTAAGCTGATCACTTAACCTTCGGTAACAAAAGTTGGAAACAAAATGCTTATTGTGCCAACTAGGATTGTAAGAGCAAAAAGTTAGTAGAGAGTAGTATATTTTCAAACGAAATATACAGTACGTACTGTTTATTGATAAACGAGAAAGTCAATATTTCTGGCTTTCGGAAAACAAAATGGCTACCTCCCAACTTCAGCTCATAGATGAATGACAGACATAAATTGTTATAAAATACATTATCGGGGAAAAAAGGCACTGCTTTTACTTTTTTATGCTTTAAAGGATTTTAACGATGCCTAATATTTAAGATAAATAAACTGCTGATGGGTCATTTTTTTTATAGGCAAAATATTGAAAGTGCTGCCATTGTTGGGTTTTTTTCCTACCATTTTTTTTTAAACTGAAGAGATGAATGCAGTGCTATGTCTTTTGGCTGGAAAAACTCCAAACTCTTTAAACTTTATGTTTACAGAAAGAAATTTTCTCCCGAATTCAGGTCAATTCGATTACACAATCATCTGAGGTGATTACAAGAGAAAGTTTTCTTTTAAGATATGAGAAATGGCTAAACGGACAAAACACATGTCGTTTTATGAGTTTTGGCGGTGCTCCTTAAGATTTCATCATCCATCAGGAGATGCCAAAAAGAAGTCGTTCGATGGAAGAGTGCTGAGAATTTTTAAGACATATATCGATATTTTTTCTGAATGGAAAAATGAAACTGTGGAATAATATTTTAACTTGAGTTAAACTACGTTTCTAACGATTTTTAGCCTTTTTTCAAAAAAAAAGAGAAAGAAAGAAAGAACGGGATACTTCAATAATTGGGAATCTGGCGATCTTTCTTCATTGGCGTCAATTTTTGGCTCCAGCGCCTGCGCCAGAGATATTTTTATTTGCAAATCTAAACAAAGAGACTAGAAACATCTATTCACATAGGATTACTATAAATCAGCAGGGTTACCAAAATAAAACTATTTACGCCGAAAATGAGACGACCGCGCCAGATTCTCAATCATCGAAATATCCCCGAAAAGAATGAAACTACCATTCATACAAGTGGAAATTGCTTTAAAAAGTAAAAAATGATTTTATTCTTAAAACACCATGGATACTACTTTTGAACATAATTTTTTGACCTCAACTCAAAGTCTATAGATGAATCATACGTAATCAATTACAAATATAAATTTAAATGGGCCTAGATTCTTACAGACAGCATATTTGTGTATTGGTACACATGCTTCGTTCATAATTTTGAACGAAAGTTTGAGTGAACGAGCAATGTATGAAAAACATGAACAAAATATGGTTACGTATGATTTTATCTAGTTTTCGTGCCGACTCCAAGAAATTATGTTTAAAATTAGTGTCGACGGTGTTTTAAGAGTAAAACTTTTTTTTTAACTTTTTAGAGCAATTTTCAGTTGTATGAATCTTAGTTTGATTCCTTTCTCAATACTGTTTTGAAGTCGGTTCTATTTTCTTTTTTCAAATGCTTTTTAATTTTTTTCGTCGTAATGTAAATATATTTTAGAAGTGGTACGTTTTTGCAAAATTGAAGCGGTATCCCATATTTTTTTAATATAATGCTCTGCATTAAAAAAAGAAAACTTAAGATTAAAATTAATGGAGAAAAGTCCTGCCTCTATACTTGGTCCTGATATTATCTATGAACTAGAAAGTCGCCTGTCAAGGTATGACGGGTGAAAATTGCTTCTCTTCTACATTTTAACGAAGCAATGGGGTTGTTTCCTTCAGTCAAAAGTAGTACTTTTTGTCACTGAAATTGATAGAATAAGCAGAAAAAAAAGCATAAAAAAAACTAACATGGACGGAGAAAATACTTTCATTTTCCCAGCAGTTATTTTTGAATTAATTTTTTTAAATGTCCCATTTTTCAAACAAGGCGTGGTCTTTTTGACGTCACAAATGATGTCCTTTGGCGCATTTTTCACTGCGTTTCCACGTTATGATAATCAAGCAGCGAATTAAAAATTGCACTCTACGCTTGCTATCAACCATATCGTTGCCAATACACGTGAGTAAAGATGCGAATTAAATATTTTCGACCGTGAATGGCAACACTGAATGGCATTTCATCATTTGCGATGTCATCCGCAGAAGCGTTAAACGATGAAAGAGCCCCGATTTAAGTAATTTTTTTTAAATATTAAACTTAAAGAAATTATTTAAAAAATGGTCAGAGTATATGTTTATAAGCCTGCTCTTTCAGAAATGAATACTTTTAAAATTTTGGAAACGATCCCATTGCCTGTTTGGTGATCTTTTGATAGTTGAAATTGTAACCCTAACTCCAGTGGATTAACCCTAAACTCCAGTAAATAGCGTTCACCGTTGACCAATTTTTCGTTTCTTTATTCCCCTGAAATGACACAGTCTTACCAGTAAAACAGTTAAGTTACGGATCGAGTTCAGCCTTGTCACAATAAAACCTTTCCCTGATGTTAAACATTACCAACGCACATTATCAAATTATCATGCCATGGCGCGAGTTTCATTGTTGAAACACTTGGGTTACTTGATCATCGGCTATTATTTCTATGAGGATAGCATGGCTAAAGATTTAAAAAAGAATCCACTAGAGTGATCCTAGAATCCTAGCGAGTGAGTGCATTTAGGCCTTACGGATATTGTCAGAATAAAACGATTGTACTGCCCGAAATTTGAGAATTACGCCAAGTTCCCAATTATCGAAATAATTTCACTGTTGCTCAGTTTCATTTTGTTAAAAATGAAATGATGAATCAAGAGTGGCAAAAACATTAGCGCCTTGTTTTTGACGGGAATATTTCGATAATTGAGAATCTGGCGCTGTCGTCTTATTTTTGGCGAAAATAATTTTATTTTGGTAACGCTGCTGATTTATAGTAACCCTATGTTAATAGATGTTTCCGGTCTCTTTGTTTAGATTTGCAACGAAAAATACCTCTCGCGCAGGCGCTAGAGCCAAAAATTGACGCCAATAAAGAAAGACCGCCAGATTCACAATTATCGAAATATCCCCTGTTTGGCATCAGCGACAATCGAAAAAATGCTTAAGTTTTTCAGATCTGAAAATCTTCCTCCATGTCTTTTGATTAATTCGATATTTTGCTCATTTATGAAAAAGTACCGGCATGTTTTCGTTATAGGTGCGTAACTTGCCGCAGAATTTGAATCATTTGACTTTTGAATGCCAAAGGGCGACTTTTTATTTAAAAGTGCCAAAAATAGTTTTAAAAAAGTTCAGCAAGTTGCACAACAAAAGACTTTCATTCGTAAAACTGTACATCTCATTTAGGGGATATTTGGATAATTGGGAATTTTGCGATCTTTCTTCATTGGCGTCAATTTTTGGCTCCAGCGCCTGCGCGAGAGGCATTTTTCTTTGCAAATCAAAACAAAGAGATCGGAAACATCAATATACATAGGGTTACTATAAATCAGCAGGGTTACCAAAATAAAATTATTTACGCCAAAAATGAGACGACAGCGCCAAATTCCCAATTATCGAAATATCCCCCTCATTTATGTCGTTGTTCATCAATATTTTACTCGCGGCTCAAAGTTTACAAAATGTTGAGTTAGATAATAAACCTTTTTTTTTTCGCATTTGTCAGAACAAGTTTCTAAAAAAACATACTTTTAACCAAAGTTTTCTGTAGTTTGCCTCTGAAAGTAGAAATGGAACATAACATCTGGAAAACAGACGACTTGCTAACATATTTCACCATGTGTGCTTAGAGTTTTTCAAAATCTTTCAAACTATGTTTCAAATCAATGTAATAGATAGTTTCAAACTGACTCACAAACAAATTACTGATGGCTTGATTGCTTTTAGTTTTTTAGGAAGCTTACATAGCGCGTGTTTAAAATGTAAAGTAAATATAAAATAATGGCGCCATCCTTTTGAAATGATATTTTATATTGTAAAAATACAATTTCTTTCTACATTAAGCGTCATAAACAAAAAGTGTATGTAATATCTATCTCTGTATATTAAACAAAAGTTTCGTTAAAATTTTGTTTGAGCGCGTATGTATGTAGTTCCGGAAAATCTAGGAAACCCCACAGCAAGGACTTGTTATGTTTTAGTGGGATACATACGTATGCACCACTGGTGCTAAAATAACGACCGATAAAACAATGGATAGTCAACATTTTTAATCATACCTATTCCATAGATTCAAATTTGAAGCTGCTCGCGGGACGTTATACGAGGCTTGTTAGAATAGTATCCGACCTTAGTTTTTGAGAAAACTTGATGGATCTAAATCAAGTGTACTTGCATGAGCTGACTTTTAGTGAGCATGCGTGATTTTTCCCTGGCTGTTTACAGCGTCAGTCGTTGGCAAACAGCTTTTGACTGAAGTAATGTGTAGTGCTCTCGTCAGCTTATATAATTTCAAGGAAAATGACGTAAGAACTGGAACAGTGTTATCGCATGAAATTTTGCAAGAAACTGGGTGACGGATAGGTGGAAACTATTCGGAAGATGCAAGCGACTTTCAGTAACGATTTTCCAGCACATTTTTTGCACTTGATTCAGATTTTTTCGGCGAAACACCACACTCCTGTAGTTCAGTAGACTCCTTACTCTACTGATGTGGCCCTTTACACTCCTGGCTTTTCTTCAAACTCCAGAAACGATTGAAAGGAACGGGATTTCAGGCAAAGGAGAACATTATGGCTGCAATGACATCCGAGCTAAACTCGAAACAGACCTTCTCGGAATGCAACCAACAATAGACTAGCAGTGCTGTGAGGAGTGTGTGTAGTCCCAAGGAGACTACTCTGAAAGTGATTACGTTTCCAACGATCCAGATATGCCAGTTTGCTTTCTCTGGCCTTAGGTCGAATACTTATCAAAAGATTTTGTATATCCCGTTTGTTTCAAACTGTCTAAAAGAGTGGAGGATAACCACACACCAAGAAAATTGGCACAAAATCATTTATCAGTACATTCAGCAAATATTTTTCTGCTCTTTCCGTGCAATTCGGTAGTGCAACTTTTCCGAATATACCCCAGAATTCCGAAGAGTTTTAATTGATGAATCCCGGAGTTCCGGGGACTTAAATCTTAGCAAGAAAACATTTTAAAATGTTTGTCATTATTTGTAAACAGACATTAAAAGTGGCTACTTCAAAAGGCAGAACTGATTATAATTTTAATAATGCAGCACATATACATTGTTGATGGTTATTTTTCGGCAGAACTATTGAAAATGGTCCCCTCCTCCCCTCCCGGTTCGCCCCAAGGAAAGTACTTATTTTCTTTTCTAAATTACACTACATTATTAGTTACCAAATACAAAAAAAAACACTCTTTCAACTTTGAAAATAGGAATGGAGGGACATTTTTTCTTGACTCTTTTGAACAACTTTTAAATTACGGAATCTCTTATTTCTGCGTATACATGTAGCTGTTTTCAGCTACGACCAGAGCCGGCCTTAAACCGATTAGAGCAAAAGAGCCCAATGGGGCCCCGAGCCAGCAGGGGCCCCGCTCAAAAAAAAAATCGCTCGCAAAAATAATTAAGAAATAAAGAAAATAAAAAGTTCAAATGAACTTAACTGATAATAATCATAATATACTTAACTGATATTTAAGCTGGGGGTTTGGAGCTACTTTCAGTGTGATTAAGTGTGATTCTTCTCCTCTAACGTCTCCAAAGCAGGGGCGTGCACAGAAATTTTGGGGCCGTCACAAATGACTTTTCCGGCCCCCCCTTCTATATTGCTTACCCCTATATTTCACCCCTAGTTTAAAAAATATTGGGCCTCCTTCAAGCTCGGGCCCGGGCCAACAGGTGTCCCATCTCTCGCCCCCCACCCTGTGCACGCCCCTGCTCCAAAGGCAGCCTAAAATAGTGTTTTTAAAATTTAAATTTCAAAATATTTTCTGGTAAAGGCCTCTGAAATCAGCACAATAGCTTAAAATTTCCGTTTTAGAAAATACTACAACGAGTGAACCCTCGAACCCTTCTTTCTCATGGATAGCATAAAATTGATTTCAGTTTCGAAAAAAATTAAGGGGAGAATCTCTTCCCTTTCCCTCGATCGTTTCCAAACAGAGCCTAAAATTGAGTTTTTAACACTTCAATGTCGAAAAATTTTCGAAGAGTCACTAAGTCTCCTAATGTCTCCAGTTATAGTCTAAAATTGCGCCTTAAAGCCCTCTGTAGGAGATCAACAAATTCCTTTCATCTCCATTTTCATCAACATCACCTTGGGACTAAAATTTCGGGAAAAAAAATCTGAGAGGAGCCGTCAATTCCCTATCATTACCAAAATTAATCTAAACTTATCTTAAATTTTAAAAATAATTCGGTAGACGGGGAACCTCCGCCTTCCTCCTTTCCCTTCATTTTACACAGAATTGTCCAAATTTGCGATTTTAGACTTCAGCTTTGAAGACTCTTCCGGGGACCGTGGGTGGTTTATCTGATCTCTAACGATCCCCCACCCCAAACCTTGTCTCCGTACTAAAACTGCTTTTTTTAAACTTCAATTTCGAAAAGTTTCCCAAGAAAAGCTCCCCCGTTCCCTGCAATTCCGTTCCACTTCTGACATCCCAAAGACGGCTGATTTTTTGCATGTAGTCTAAAATTCCTTTTTTTAGAACTGATAAATTTTGGTGCATTTTCTTTTTCCGTCTAAGCTGTAAATTGCGTAGGCGACTCGTACGAGAGGGGGGGGGGAGGCAACCGCCCGCTCACTTCCAATAGTGAAGGGAATTGCCCCCTCACTTCTCATTTTCTCAAAGTTGCACAATGATGATCGATACAAAAATGATTTTTTATGGGTGGATTGATTTATTCCACGAAAATAAAATTCTAACTAAATGGAATTTTCTAGAGTTATTTCACGATAATCGAACTTTGAATTGGAAGAAGAAAGTCTACGGTGGCCATCCGTCCCGGGTTTAGAGGCCATATTCCACATTTTTTGGAAAATATTTAATCAGTCATGTTAAAATCCCACAATATCGTCCAATTTTACCAAAAAAAAAAAAAAGGAACAAGAAATCAGCAGCCGGGGCGCCGTTCCCTAACCCCCACACTTCTTTTCACACCCCTCCCCCCACTTTTCTCGTGCACCAAACGCATGTGATTGAGCATAAATATTCTCAGAGCTAGTTTTCTTACGTACAGTGACTCCCAAAAGTGTTCGTACACTTTGAAATTTTTTAGAAAAACCAATATAACTCGAAACTGAATTCGAATATGAAGTTTAATATTTTTTCACATCATTCCTATGTCATTCTAAATACAAACCATTGGTTTTTTCAAAATATTGACGGATCTTCGTTTTGAAATGGGTCAGAAAACGAAGAGACAGAGAAAGAACACGCCACAAAAGTCATCGTGCACTCAAATATTTTCGAATAAATTCATGATTAAAATTATCATATGCCATTTTATTAATATTTTTGCATTGTGTTGACCATTAAGAGTCATTTGGCTTTAATTTTTCTTTATTTATTCCTTAATATTGTGCTTATTACTGTAAAATGCCTGGTATTCGTAAAAACCCACAAACACCATTCAAAATTTGAATTTTTTTCCAACAGTAGTGGTAAATTTGGTTTGAAATGTCTCTAAATTAGTTAATTTATTTGTTTGTATAGTAAAGTGCTTGATAAAATGCTTTAAAGAAAGGAATCGGACCAAAAACAAGGTAAGAAAAGGTCAACTGGCAAAGTTGACAAAACGTGATTGGAGATTTAAAGTTAAAAAATTTATGAAAAATACACATTTGAGTGCTGTAAAAGTTTCTGCAGAGTTAAATGAAACATTTTACTTTTAATTTTTGCCTAAAATTGTTCGCCAAGTACTCTGATTAGCTGGATTAAATGGGACCTCTTCCCGCAGAAATTTTCTTGGTCATGCGAAAAACAGAAAGCTTACGCTTTTCGCCGCAAAATCAATGATAAATAAGCTAAAAACGTTTTAGAATCACGTCCTACTAACAGATAAAAATAAATTTAACATTTTTGGTTAAATTGTTGTATAACTGTAAGTAGAAGAAAAAATTAGGAACTTAATCTTAAGAACTTAATTGGATCAGTTAATTAGAACGGTGGAGGTTTTCTAGTGTGAGGGTGCATATCAGCATCAGGACTTGATAGTTTGTAATTTTTTGATGAAATAATGAATCATGCTGTTCTTTTAAACATTTTAAAAAACAATTTTGAACTTCTAGCCAAAAATTTGGTTATTGAAAACAACTTTGTTTTTCATCAAGATAACGATAAGAAGCACACTGTTTTCAACGTTTGCGTCAAGTGCCTCAAAAATTGGCCTAAAGTTTAGAAAATACCCCCTCAATCTCCAGATTTTAACTTAATGTAACGTATTTAGAGATATCTGGAGGCTAGATTATGAAAATAGGGTTTTAGAACAAAAATAGAGCTAGAAACAGTAAGACTCGAAGTGTGGTTGAACACTTACTCAGAAATTACGGAAAAAAAAAGAAAGAAAAAGAATGAAATCTATTCCCAGACGTTTAAAAGGTGTTATGAATACTGTATGATATTCTACTAATTAATAACTTAATCAAAAGTTAGATTATTCAATAATATATAGACATTTTATAAAGTGTACGAAGACTTATGTGAGATAACATTCCGGCACTTTTTGGTTTTTGATTTTTAAAAAATTACGTTTTAATGTATATTTTTTAAAAATTTCATGTTGTTTTGTTAAAAATTGATCATAGATCTTATAATTAAATACCCATTCCGAAATATTAATTCTAACCAATAGTTTGGGGCCTATTTCGTTGAAAGTCGTAGGTGTACGAAGACTTTTGGGAGCCACTGTACTTAAAATTTACACTTTTTTTGTGGTCATTCATTCATTCATTTCTTTAATAATGAAAAAAAAAAAAAAAAAAAAAAGATGCAAAAATCAAATGTAGTGTAGAAATTTGAAGGAAGACGGACAATTGCGACAGTTTCGAATCCTTGCCCGAATCAGAAAAATCGGTCGGCACTTGTCGAATTTGTATAACCGTTCTATAAAGGGCCCCGCCAGATCTCTCCAATCGGGCCCCGCATCTGCTAAGGCCGGCTCTGGCTACGACCTAAGTCATACGACCTAAGTCAAATTTATCCCCGATCGAAATGCATACTTTTGATTTTTCCTAATGTCGACTATGTACAGTTATATATCTTTACTAATAATAAAGCTGAAAGTCTCTCTGTCTGGATGTCTGGATATCTGGAGGATGTCTGGATCTCTGTGACGCGCATAGCGCCTAGACCGTTCGGCCAATTTTCATGAAATTTGGCACAAAGTTAGTTTGTAGCATGGGGGTGTGCCAGTGCATTTCGAAGCGATTTTTCAAAAATTCGATGTGGTTCTTTTTATATTCCAATTTTAAGAACAAAACTATCATAAGATGGACAAGTAAATTACGAAATTATCATAACGTGGAACCTTAACATGGGTACAAGCCAATTGGCGAGAAAATTCACCATAAATTGTTTGTAAATATACAGGCGAACCAAAAGACCTTTTAATTTTTCTATTACTGGCAAAGCCGTGCGGGTACCACTAGTTTCTTAATAAATTATTAAACATTTGCTTTTGCGTGTAATTTCACTATAATGATGCATCATAGATCGTGTTATGCATAATTTATTGATCTATTAAGTTTCCAAAGTTTTGCTTCAATTAAAAGTAATTTTATTTTCTCTTACAGTTGACTACAACCGAGTTGTTTTAGAACCTTTGCCTGGTGTTCCAGACTCAGATTACATTAATGCATCATATATTGACGTGAGTATAGCATGAAATGTTGATCCTAACGTTGATCCTTTACAATTCCAATGTAATGTGTTTCATTGTTTCAAAAGAGTACAAATATCAACATAGGAAGAGGCACGGTGACAGATGAGTTTATAAGCGTGATATTATGTTTCATTGTGTCAAAAGAGTATAAAAACATCATAGGTAGAGGCATGGTGACAGAAGGCCATATAAATGTAACATTTTGTTTCGTTGCTTCAAAAGAGTATTTAAAAAAGCATAGGAAGAGGTATGGTGACAGGAGGCCATATAAATGAAACATTATGTTTCACTGCTTCAAAAGAGAACAAATAACAGCATAGGAAGAGATATGGAGATCCCAGGAAGCTGCATAAATGTAACATTATATTTCATTGCTTCAAAAGAGAAAAAATAGCAGCACAAAGGAAACTTTTTGACCACAAAAGGCTCTATAAGTGTAGTATTATATCTCATTGTTTCAAAAGAGTATAAATAACAGTACAGGAATAAGTATGATAGTAGAAAAGCCTAGCAATATCTTTCATACGAATGTATTTATAGTGTTATTTGTACTCATTTGTTTTTGTGTATTGTATTTTTGTATTTTATGATTTGTCCTTTGTGGTGCAGAGGACTACAGTAGTATCACCACAGTAAAGTAGATCCTCAAATGCAACAAGTTGTTTTTGTTTCATCTGAACTTTGAGGATAACGTTTCTTCTCTTAAGTTTGGTTTACATTCGGCTGAAGGAGGACATAATAAGAGCGAATATTAATTAGCCTTAATCGACGAACTAAAATTTCAATCAGCACAAAATTGCTTAAAATTTTGATGGTAGAACAACATTAATCTTTCGAGTACCTTGTTACTCCATTTTCAAAATAATAAAACTCGACACATTCCCTAAAGTTGGTTTTATGGTTAAACATCAGAATGGCTAATGTAAAAATCAGTCTGTTTTTCTCACATTCTACAGGTACACATTCTACAGGTCACATTCTACAGGTACAGGTCACATTCTACAGGCAGGTACTCCATTTTACCCATTTCAGCAAGTGACAAAACACAATTGCAGTTTGACCCAAACTAAGTGAAAAAAAAATACAGACTCTTGGAACATCGATTAGCGCCCCAACTTTTGCCAAAGTAAACACATTTTGTCGAGAAACTCTTTTTAAACGAAGCTATGTGGCGATTATTCGAAAGTGAAGCTAATGACCTAGAAATTGGTGGTGTTGAAACTCTTCTGCTCCAACATCGTTGTTTTTAGTTTCTTTTAGGACTAATTTCCAGGTAGGGGAAAGTCACTTGGCGTCGAACTTGTTTTTTCACTTGCGTTGAAACGATATTTACTGTCGCAGTTTGCGTTCTGGAATTTATAACACGCAAATGCTTACATAGTCGGTTGTTTACAGATTGTTTCTCTTGTGAAAGTATATGAAACTCACGTACCGCGATGTTTTCTTTTTCTCAATTTACGTGATACGGTAAACTAGTTAACTGACAGATGTGCTATTAAATTGTCGGAACTTATTCTAGCCGAAATACAGCCATAGAAGAAACTAAGCTTTCGTCATCAAAACCCCAAGTTTTTTTTTTTTTTTTTTTTTTTTTCGCACTTACTTTTCATCGTGCTGTACAAGAACAAGAGCACTCTAACGTAGATAAATCAAAGAATTGTGAAAAAACAAAAACGTTTCCAAGCAATTTTGAATAAAATTTTGATTTCAAGAGTAACTTTGAAAAAATATCCTTAGATAAATAAAATAATAGTTTGAAAAACTAAAAAAACACGCTTTCGTAGCAAAATGAACTAAAAAGTGAAAAATAATCGTTGGATGATAGTAATTGACCAATCACTTAATTTTAATGTAATACAAAAAAACGTGGGGTGCTGTCTATTTACATTTTTGCTTTTACAACAAATGGAAGAAATTCAAGACAACTGATAAGAACGCTTTTTTGTATTACATTAAAATTAAGTGATTGGTCAACTACTATCATCCAACGATTATTTTTCACTTTTTAGTTCATTTTGCTACGAAAGCGTGTTTTTTTAGTTTTTCAAACTATTATTTTATTTTTCTGTTTTTTAGTCTTATGTTGGAGAATTATCAGGTGACAAAATTATTTATAAAATGAGTGCGAGGTAATATCTTAAAGTTAAGACAAGGGCACCCCGATAGGAAGCTACTGTGAATCATCGATGTATGTTTGCGGAAATCATATTTATATTACTTTGAAAATTTGAGATGCATTTGAATAAACGTTTTGTTCAACAATGGTCTGATCAGCAATGAATTTCCAATTGAAGGCTCACCTAAATTTTGGCATGCAATTAGTTATAAACAATTATATTTCATGTTCTAATTACCTCGGAACATTGGAAAAAATTTTGTCTGATGCAGAAAAATTAAAGGTTTTTGTAGATATTTTTAAACAATTTTTGCGAGCATTTTTTAATGTATTTTTTTTAATTTTTCCTTTTTTACATTGTTGGATTTATGGCAAAATATTGATTAAAATTGGAGGAAATAAACAATTAAAAGAGTTAATTAATTAATTTGATTATAGAATATTGCATTGTCATCGGGTCTAAGGTCGCATGCCAAATTTCAGAAGAATCCGATTGCAGGAAGTGGGCGAAATTTGAGCTGCAAGATTCCGTTACAAGATACATGCATACATACATACATACAGGTGAAGCTAATAAAAGCGTGTTAATAATGATAACTACCTCACGCAATGTTCTGTATTCAACATTTTGAACAACCACCTGCCGTAACACAGCTCAGTGATTTGATGGCGTACTGTAATGTTGCCAGTCGCGTAACAATTTTTTCAATCATTCATATATGTTGGAACATATTTTTTATCGCACCAAACTGTCTTACGTTGATCGTATGTGATCTTGGTTTGCCACATAAAGTCACATGCCTTTTTAATGCATTGTATGCACAGCGCCGCATACACTGAAGAGCCAAAATATTATGGCCACCAACTTAGAACTGCAATGTTCTCGCAAAGCAGCTTCAATATGGCCACACTAGTGCGTGGAAAATGGCTTCTCCATATCTCTACATAGTATAAAATGAAGTGTGCAGAAAACGTCTGATTGTTTGAACTAGCAAAACTCGAGAACTACCCGGCCGAATTCGCTGAAATTTTCACAATTTGTTCTTTTAAGTCCTGAGAAGGTTTGCAGACCAGTTCGAAAACAATTCGATCAATAGTTCTTTTTTTATTCCAATTTAGGCCCAATTTTCACATAAATTCCCGAATATGGGGGTGAAAAATTACTCGCAATTAGTAATATTATATATCGTTGGAAAGGGAAGAATTTTCTGCGTTCTACGCAATTTGTTTCAACGTTCTAACTTAATTGCGGCGGGAGTTATTTACGTTTTTAGCTCGAATTTGCTTAGGCTTAGCTGAAAATTAGGTACTACTTTCTTCATTAAATTTATCAATAAAAAGTGAAGAAATTGTCCTACAGTTTTCTTTTTGACACCATTGAAAAGAGCTACCTTTTTTACTCCAGATCTAACTCGACCTATGGTCGGAAGTTTAACCCTCTATCTCCATTAGAAAAAAAGTTACAAGCGAATTAAATGAAGTTCAAAAATCTGTTCTCTATTCAAGTTTTCAACCATTTTATTTTGCGTTTCCACGGTAACGCTTTTTGAATCCATTATTTCCATCTTTCTCATTTTCAATTCTGAAAATTATTTTATTTTGTAATTCCATTGTTACGCTTTTTAAATCCATCTTTCTCATTTTATTTTAATTTCTTAAAAGTATTTTAATTCGCAAGTCCAACAAACTATAGGGGGCGCTGCAGCCACTGTCTAATGGCCGATGAAAAAACTAAAACAAACGCACGCTGTAACATATAAATTGCTTCTAAACTTAGGAAATGATAGATATTTTTGTTCGCATGTATGATTTTTTGTTCCTTATTCATTTGAAAAGATTTTTCAAAGTCTTTTGGTTATTCTGACCCATGTAGAAAGAGATTAGAAATCAAAAAGTATTACGAAAGTAAAAAATTATGCAGAACACACAGTAAGTTGTTCTGAAGCAGCCATTTTCACGATGTTGAATTCGGAATTCATAAATTTTTGGTTCGCTTCGAACGGCATTTTCATTTTGTACCGTTTTTTCTATACATTAGTACATATTAAATTCAGTTTCGTGACATTTCCGGCATTTGTTGACATTTTTTCACATAGTGCACATACGTGGCAGACTGTCAAGAACGTTTAACACTAGATAATTTATTTCTATGACTATATGATTGGATATCAAAAGAAATCATGCATTTAATTCATTCGTCATAGAAATGATTTACCTGATATGCGAAATCTTGTCAAGATACATTATTCTTTCACACAATTTTAAAACCATAACCCTATAAACAGATTTTTGGCGAACTTTTATTTTTTATTGTTCAAACTCTTAACGTTCTTTCTGGATTTTTCAATCTGTTCTGCGGTAAATATTTTCAAGAAAATTTATTTGCATACTGTCTATTTCAGTAGGATACTGTAGTAACAAAGGTTATTTAAATCATTTATGTGGAATTAGGTTAAGGAAAAGTGTCCAGTCAATGTTGTTAAGTTCGTTTTTTTTTCATCTAATTGAAAAACTGATATTTATTCAAATTCACTCAGAACAAGATAAATAAAATGTGTACTCACAGTTTATATCATATATGTTTGATGTTACGCTGTTGCGGATGACGATTCCAAATGGTGAATTACGCAAATAAAAAAAATACACATAACAAACTATTTGTTTTGCCCAAAATGAACACATGGAACGCAATGTTTTAGTTTTGTCGGCAGTTTTGTAAATCTCCGCAAGGTAGCGTATTCGAGCGCTGGAGTTCCAAATATTTGTCGTCATTGCTTGGAGGGGAAATTTTGCATGATGATTTTTTTTTTCTTTTATTTATGCCTGATTGTTGAATATACGTCACTTGACACAATTTTTGTTTTCAAAATAGACCGGGCAAAGCCGGGCAACGCAGCTAGACTGTAATTAAAAGTATCTCCAAAGATGGTTGTCAAAACCCTCCTTTCGAAAATTGCAAACTACCATGTTTCAGGCACTTGAGTTTATGGGGTCTGGTGGGGGAAAGTGGTCAATGGGGTAAAGTGGTCATACGTCAAATAAATGGCTATAGCTTGGAAATAAATGTTCGAATGAATGTGAAAATTTTATTTTAGAGTAAAGCAGTTAGAAACTACATTTTGAATATAAAATTTTACTACTGGCAAAATTTTATTCGCTACAAAAAAATATTTCGCGTGAACATGAAAAATTTTAAAATTTAAACACCTATTTTAACATTCTTTGGAAATTTTGTTTGTTAGAATTAGGAACAGATTGACTGTACAGGAAGCTTCCTACATGTCTCAAGAACTCTTACTCATTAGTAGTTAGCTGAATCTATTTTAGATAATTTTTTAGAACAATTTAAGTTAGATGGGGTAAAGTGGTCATAATATTAGGCTTAACGAATATTGTTCCTCTAATATCACTTAATCTTTAGGTATAAGGCAAATACAAATTAAATATTAGTTTTACTTAATATGTATTGTTTTTACAGTAAACGGGGTTTAATATACGAGTATATGCGTATATATACGCATATATGCTCGTGTAGACATGTCCATAGTCGTATTCACATAAATGCACCAATAAATACGTATATGGGTATATGCAAGTATTTTTTATCTATACAGCTATACATTATACTATACACGTATATGCTCGCTTATACTTGTATATATAAAAACACTAATATATACGCGTACGTACTCGAGTAAACACTTACATACAAGCATATGATATAAAAGTTTACGGGGTGAGTTTACATTCCTGAGCAAATTATTAAAAGGTATTAAAGGAGAGAATAAGAAGTAAGAATCAACAAGGAACATATGGTCACAAACACAATGCTGACGCTCTACATGCACGCAAAGTGAGAAATTGATGGATGCAGAAAAAGTCACAAATTTATATATATATATATGTATATATTACACAAATACAATTTTACACATTTTAGGACTTAAGAAAGTTTTAAAGCGATTGATGAAATTTGCGGCCTTCAGCTGTAATACATGCGTTGCATTCACAGATCCCTCTCTGTTGCAATAACGAGACTTTTGAAACACTTTTATCAGCCGCTGCACCTTTGTTGCGATGCGTGTATTAGAGCTGCTACAGACCGTGACTTTCAACAACTGCTCTAAATATTTCTTAAAAACTAAAACGTTAGGTAAAATCATCTTTGTGCAACAAATTTTTGCCTTGCTTTGCCTCCATCAGTTTCTATCTTTGTGTGCATATAGCGCGTCAGTGATTATAATTTTCTTATGATTCTTTGCTTCTTATCCTCCCCTCTCACACCCCTTTGATTTTTGCCCAAGAGCTTAGATTCATTCTGTAGGCCGACATGTATATAAGCGTATATTATCGTGTATACATAGATGTACTGGTGTATACATGTAAATGTACGTATATACGTCTATACAGGTATATAATCGTGTTTACACGCATACATGACTATATACTCGTGCTTCCATATTATATATTTACGTGAGTAAACATGTACAAAGACGCACTGGATGTATCCACGAATTAACTCGTGTATACTCGTATATGTACGTATGTACACTTATATAAGCGTATATACGTCTACTATACACGTATATACTCAAGTATGCACGTATTTTCTCGAGATACAAGTGTATACGCGCATGTGATGTTCGTTTATACGCGTATATACTCGTATATACACGTGACACGTACATATACGAGACACGTATGTACTCATGCAGACACGTATACACTCCTATAGGTAATCACGCATACATGCTTATATACTCGTATATACACGTATATACTTGAGTAGGCACGTGCATGCATGTATCTGATGTATACATGTATCTACTCATATAGGAACGTGTTTACTCGTGTATAACACGACACGTATATATTCGTGTATACACGCATGTACTCGTGAATATACTTGTAGCTATAAAAACAACTGAAATATACAAGTATTAAGGTTCTTTATAATTGTTTTGCATCTATTTTTAACTATGACCACTTTACCCCATGCCATGACCACTTTCCCCCACCCCATGGGGTAAAGTGGTCGTAAAAACATAGGGAAAAGAAAGTTCTATAAAACTACTAAAATCAATATTTTTCTTCCTAAAATTCAATGTACCGTGTTCTTTAATAATGCAATGTAAATTAACAACAAAAAAAAGTTGAAGTGTTTAAAGAATTTGTTGCATTTATTATCCACCTAAGTTGAAAACCTACGATTTTATGACCACTTTACCCCACCAGACCCTACTGATTTCATGCGCAATACGATTTTAGTTTTTCTTTTTTATAACGTAATTTTATATTTGATCATTATTATGTTGAAAAAGCATGTTAGATTTTTTTTCAATAAATTATTTGAAGTGATGTAGGTGAAGTTTAAAAAAAAGTAATTTAGAATTGATGTTTTTTTACGGTTTATTTATTCATCTGAAGTAAATTAATGTTTTCCTTCTTTTTCCAGAGCATACTCAAGCCAAATGCTTTCATCGCAGCGCAAGGTACGTTCATTTTCATTATCATCTTCCTTCTCAATCTAATTTCACCAGAAGATTTCGTAATTTGATTTCATATTTTAACTCACGCGTTATTAATCAATTTACTAAACGTAACGAAAGTCTTTTTAAATCCAAATGAAGTTAGTCTATGTTCAATTAAATATTTTCGAGACACATAAAAATAATCTAATTTTGTAAGAAGAAAATGTAAAGGAACTTTTGGCGTTACATTAAATACCATCTTTATATGTGAATTTTGTTTAACGCATTATTCGTAATTTTAACAGTAACGCTCGTGCATTCTTTCATTAGTGGTAATTATGTACGGTAGTATAAAAAAAAATCTTTTTTCTGTACAAAAACAGCTTAAAACAAAAGGATTTTTAAAGAGTTTCCATCTTACAGTGAACAGCAACTTCTATCAAAAACTCCTTTTTATCACAACTTATAAATAACATGAAAATGTATCTCTGCATACTGATTTGTCGTGTCTCTCTTTACAACTAGAAAAATCCACCTTATAATTTAAAATTTTGTTTGATACTTATGTTTATAATATCTGAACTACATTGATTACAGCACTATACGTTTATACATATCAGGGTGATGTCTGAAAAATGTTTTAGCCTGTAGTAGAAACCAATAAACTCTTCGATACATAATCAGAAAATTACAATTATTTTGTTCAAGTGGCTTTTGTTCAATTTTTAAGAATATCTTATATCATCATTTTTTTAATAATATAAACATGCAAAAAGATAGAGTTTGTCGATCTTCAAAATTTACAATGTTCCTCTACGTTTGTTTTAGCTTTTGTTCTGCAGTTCATACTAGAAAAAGTCTAAGAATTCGCAAAAAAAAAAAAAAAAAAAAAAAAAAAAAGCGTAAAAAAAAAAAAAATAATAATAATAATAATAATAATAACAATAACAATAATATTAATAATAATATAGAAATACATGTTAAAATTATTCATTCGAAAATTTAAGCTTCTATCATGCATACCATTAGTAAACTCACCCATTTCTTTTGAGTTTTTAAAAATCATAGATTTTATTTAACAGATGCACAAGAAAATTTTGTGATGTTTTTCAATATTTAAGCTGATGTCTGTTCTGCTACAAATAAATTTACTCGCAACACTTGTTACAATAAGAAGAACTTAGCAGCAGTAAACAAGTACAAATGAATTAACGACTGTAATTAATTACTGAATAGAAATGATTACTTCTTGATCGGAAAGGAGCTGTGTTGCATCTCTTTCCCATTAACAATTAATTTATCTGTGTATGCCTGATCCGGTAAGTACGGAGCACCTTCTAGAGGAGCAGGGTACATATGCCATATTTTGAGGGATTGTAGCCTAAAGCGATATTAAAATTAAAAGAAAAAGAAAGAAAAATCTTCTAAGTCCCCTCACGGTAAGTAATCGGTTAACGATGCAATGAATTCTGTAAAAGTGCTTTCTTTACGAGGACAGTTTTATTGCAGAAAAACAATTTTGCGGGACTTCCGTGACTCTGGTAAAATTTTCGCTTCATTTGTCGGAGATCTTTGGCTCGATTCTCACCGGTGCCATGGCAGTTATTTCCCCTTTTTTTGCTGTAAATATTTCCTGTACTGTTTTAGTCTGTAAATAAATAAAGAAGAACCCCTTGAGGCATTTACACCTAGTTTTTCCAGTAGTGGTTACTAACTATGGACATGCCAATAGCAACAACCCCACTAAAATAATAAGTTGGTGTCAGTTTAAAATTAATATGAAATTAATCCCCATAATTAACTTTTGAATGAGAGTAGATATTGTGAGGCTTTGAGAAGTTGAGCTCTGACTCTGACAATGTTTCCTTCTGTTTCGGTAAATAGGGAGGAATAATTGGCGCTAAGTTGAGTTGAGAAACTTTCTTAGTAGTTTTTCAATAATATTCCAACTAAAATCCGAGCCAATAACACGTCTATTTTTCACTCAACTCCCCTAAAACTGGTAAACATAGTCAAGGTCACAGCTCAACTAAACATAGCTGCACTAATATACTTAATAATTGAAAAAAAAAAACTACTCTACTCTTATCTATATACATAAATGGCTACTTCTGTGTGTATGTATGTATGTCCGGGGTAATCTTCAAAACTACTGGACCAATTTTAATCATTTTTTCACCATAGACAGCTACATTATCAGGGAGCAACATAAGCTATAATTATTCCTAGAAAACTTAGTTTTAAAAAGTTATGATGGAAAACAGTAACTGTCAGGTAATTTCTCCATTAAATGAATCAATATAAAACCCATTGTTACAAAAATTCGTTGCCTTACAAGAGCAATGTTAATAGTAATCATAATGAAATTTTGAATCAAGGCTTCTCTGGAGCAAGCATGAGTTTAAAGTCATTTAAACACAAAAAATATCTCAGTATTTGGCGACAATATCTCTTTGACGAAAATTAGTAACAGACAGTTTTACAAAGCATGGAGGGGAGCATTATCTAAGGTATCCCAAAATGATTACCGCAAATTTGGTAACATTTTAAATCGCACCAAGAACCCACAATAATTGGAATTTCCCAAAACAAATACAGCAAGTATGGTGGAATTACGGGCGGCTACAATTTTTAAAACCATTTTTGTTTCAATAGCCATATAGAAAAAGCTGTAGACTATGTTAAAAAAAAAATATAAATCTTTATAAATAAGTGGCATTTCATGTTTTGGAAATTCTTTAAAATTTTTTGCATAAATGTCGTGTTTTCGTTTCCAACTGAATACTATTTTGGTCTTTATACGTATTGCTATTTTACTTTTGTGGGTGAATCACATCAAAGCGGGGTGTTTTGAGTTCTTTCAGTTAAAACAGAAAATGAATGAAAGTAGTAATTGTTTCTCACAATTATTACTGACCCTGGCAATGCCTGGTATTTTTGCTAGTTTCTCATAAATAATTAGTTTCTCTTTGTACCCCTGGCTAACCGATCACGTGAGATCATAGGTATTACATGTACCACAAATTGAGAGTTTTGTTAGCCTAAAAATTAAAAAAGTAAATTCTATAAGACCATATGAATGAAAATACCCACATACATTATGAATGAACTCTGTAAAAGTTGTTTCTTTGCCATCACGGTGTTAATACAGTAAAACTCTCTTGTTGTAAAAATAAGTTACCAATCGTCAGGAATTATTAATTACTTAAAGGGCTGCAAATAATTATTGAACTGAAGTAGATATCTCTTAATTGAAAGCAAGCTTCTATCGCGTAAATAACTATTTTCTCCTGGTACCGCTGATCAGGCGATCACAAATACCATCAAAGTTTATTTCTATATTTCATGATTCTAGCATAAAAAGATTTTTTTTTTTTTAATTCTGTAAGCCTCATTAAATGAAAATAATCAAATACATAATAAATGTATTCTATAAAAGTTGTTTCACTGACAGGATAGTGTTGATATTAAAAACATTTTCGCTACAATAATGAGAAATTAGTGACCGTAAGCAATCTTTATCTTGACTAATAATAAAGGTGAAAGTCTCTCTGTCTGGATATCTGGATCTCTCTGTGTCTGGATGACTGGATCTCTGTGACACGCATAGCTTCTAGACCGTTCTGTCTATTTTCACGAAATTTGGCACAGAATTAGTCAGTAGCATGGGGTACTGACTAATCGGTACGATATACGATAATACGACGGTACTGACTCGAAGCGATTTTTCGAAAATTCGATTTTGTTCTTTTTCTTAAAAACCAAATTTAAGAACATTTTACCCATCATATTATCCTAATTAATTAGATAAAAATCATTAGATAAAACCAGTCTGTAGCAAAAATCTCATTTCAGGTGCATCTGTCTGTAGCGATAATATATACCGTTTTTTCAAAGGAAAAGAACTAATATACTTAATCATCATCGCTTCTTATACATTAAAAACTACTTCCTGAATAATAAATGATAAAAACACATTGATAAGAAATGATTTCAGGACAGTTGGGGGGAAAGTTAAACTAGACTAAGAATCAAATCTAGTAAATACAGTTGGAAAATAGAGAATTTCTTTGTCAACCGTAGGTACTCTTTTTGAAAACGAAAAAATAGTAGCAGAAAAAAGAAAAGTGGACACCAAACGAAAGCGACTGAAAGGTACCACTAGTGGCAATGTTGACCTAATTTTCATTGCTCAAAGACTTTCCTAATGCAGGTAGTAACGAAAATAACACTGTGTAGTATGTAAATACATTTTCAAATTTTATTCATATTAATTTGAAAAGCTATAATTACTAAAAGATTACAGTACCTATTATTAAATTATTAAGTTAGTTTAACTTTTATTTAAATAAAACTGAATATATTATATGCCCAAGGCATATAGGGAAGAAAATATCCAAACTGTTTATAACGATATACTGTCAATAACAATATTTTTTTAGATCCCAACAGTATCGTTATAGACAGGTTTTATTGTATTCTGATTTAAACTATAATACACAGTCAAAATATACCTTCAAGAAGTGCATGTACTCCACAGTAAAAGTCATTAACCAGAAAGAGTGATTAAAATAATTAATAAATTAGAAGCAATAATAAATATAAATTCTAAAATACATACAATAAATAATTCTGTAAAAGTTGTTTCTCTACAAGTGCAGCCTAAGTTCAGAAAAACAACCTTGCTACACTAACAAGCTAGCGACCATAAACAAGTTACCACAAAACAACCTGTGTAAGTAGTAATTCAATTGAAATAGGTACTTTTTCATTCAAAACGAGATTCGTTACACTTATTTAGCACAAATAATCAGTTTCTCTTTCTACCCTGACTAGCTGGTCACGGGACACCTCAGGTGGTACATGTACCACGTGTCGACATTTTTTTTTGACTTAGTTCATAAAAAGAAAATTCTATATGCCCTATTAAATCGAAATACTCAAATCCCAGGTGTATAAATTCTGTAAAAGTTGTATCTCTGCCTGCAAAATGACAATACAGAAGGAAAACTTTGTTACTATTAAAATAATGATCGTAAACTATATTACTATTATTATAAACACGAAAGTTTATATGTATGGAGGTATGTGGATGTTTGTCACTCTTTCACGCAAAAACTACTGAACGGATTTCAATGAAACTTTACAATAACATAGCTTATACATCGGAATAAAATATAGGTTCTAATTTATAAAGGTATTGTCTGAATTATTCAAAACATATAATGAGTGAATTAATTAACTCGTTAATCAATAATTAATTAATTAACAAGAAAATAAAAACAATGCAACTTTTTCTTTACAAATAATTTTTAGCATCGTTTAGGATTTCTCTGAAAAGTCAGGTAAGATTTTTACTCGCTTTTAAGAAACCTCGAGATTTGTCTCATGGGTGATTCGAACCTACACCCACTGGATCACGAAGCCCGCGCTTTCAGATCGAGCCACCATGGATAGGGCTATCCGGTCCAGCCTATAGCCGTCCTCCTTTCGGAAGGTCTATTCGGCCTTCCAAGCATTTTATATTATGATATGAATTTTCCCGTTTTCATAAATTTTTTTTATTGCTGATCCACTCCTATCATGCATAGCGTGATATTATATAGCCTATAGATTTCCTCAATAAATGGACTATTCAACACAAAAAGAATTTTTCAATTCGAACCAGTAGTTCCTGAGATTAGCGCGTTCAAACAAACAAACTCTACAGCTTTATATTATTAGTATAGATTTTAAAGCAACTGCTAATGAAATTTAATGCCTTTTTTATTTCTTTGGAGAAATAGTTTTTGAATTGCAAAGGAACTTTTACTGTTTCTTTTTCCTTTTTTTGTTTTAAATTTTTTTAAATTTATTTATTTATGGTGTGTGCTCGAAGGGGGCATTTTCATGTATTCAAAGGAAATTCTTTAAACTCTTGGCACGGGTATAGCCGTACGGGTACAGCTTGTAGGTAATAAATTTGCCACTGTAACTAGTTTTTGAATTTAAATAGATACTTCTGCATTTAAAAAAAGCTCCGCTTCAATTTTCTTGTATAAATGATTAGTTTTTCTTTATACCCCGATAGAAGATCACAATAGAACTTTTAGAGATAGATATCCTTTATTTTGTGAGCTACAATTATCCTAAAAGGATTTTTAAAAAATTCCATAAGCCCCATTAAATGTAAGCACTTATATGCATATTAAATGAATTCTGTAAAACTGTTTTCTCTGCCAGTTTAATGTTGATGCAGAAAAGCTACCTTAATGCGATGATAAGAATTTAACTAACGTAAATAATTACTAGTGAATTAGCCATTGTAACTAACTTAACTAGAGTAGCTTGAAATAGCTATTTCTTCAGTGTGAACAAGCTCCAATGAACTTCTTTCAAATAAATAATTAGTTTCTCTTCGTACTTTTAACTAGCTGGTCACGGGATAGCTTAGGTGCTACGTTAGGAACGTAAAAGGATTTTTTTTTTTTTAATTCAATAAAACATTTTAGTGTAAATACTCAAATACATTAGAAATAAATTCTGTAAAAATTATTTTTATGCTAGCACAGCATTAGTGCAGAATAAGCTGCTTTAAAAAGACTTTCAAAACCCAAATTCTCAACGTATCTTATCACATTTTTCGATTTGTGATTTTGTTAATACTATTCCATTAAGGCGAAAAGATAAACTTTAATGGAAAAGAATGGGGTTGTTTCCTTCAGTCAAAAGTACTACTTTTATCACTGAAACTGATAGAATAAGCAAAATAATAATAATAATAATAATAATAATAATAATAATAATAATAATAACATGGAGCGAGAAAAAACTTTCATTTTCCCAACGCTTAATTTTTAATTACTTTTCTTAAATGCCCTATTTTGAAAATAAGGCGTGGTCTTTATGACGTCACAAATGATGCATTGGCGCATCTGTCCACTGCGTTTCCACGTTATGATAATCAAGAAGCGAATTAAATATTGCGCTCTACGCTTGCTATCAACCATATTGTTGCCAACACATGTGAGTCAAGAAGCGAATTAAATATTGCGCTCTTTTGAATGGCATCAGTGAATGGTATTTCATCATTTGTGATGTCTTCGGCAGAAGCGTAAACAATGAAAGCGCACCGATTATTTTTTTTTAATACTAGCTGTACCCGACGCGCGTTGCTGCGCCAACAAAAAAATACATCATTATACTGATTTTCATGACAATCGGTTGAACGGGGCAGAAGTTGCTACTCTGCAGTGCCACCTGGTGGCGAGTGGCTTCAATGAGCATATTATGCACCTTCTCCGTGGAAAAATACATATATATATAGCAATTTTCATAATAATCGGTCCAGGTATCAAGTGAAGCCGTGACTATACTCAAATTTTGTACTCACGCAGTTTGCAAGATCAATCAATCGCAAAAATATCAAATAGAAAAAGTTTTAAATCCCCCCGTTGCATGAAAAGCCATAAAACAATAAAGAAAGAATTTATTTGTTCAAACTCAAGAAAAATGGCAACAGCTAACTTTTTATCAATGAGATCTTTCACGCGAATTAATTTCTGCAGCCGATAATTTTATTCGTATTTATCCAATGGATTGTGACTTAAATTGGAATAAAAAAGGAACTATCGATCGGATTTTTTTCGAACTGGTCTATAAACATTCCCAGTACCAAAAATAACAAACAGTGAAAGTTTCAGCCAAATCTGCCGGGTAGTTTTTGAGTTCATGGATGACATACAGACAAACATTCATTTTTATAAAGATTAAACTTAGTCAAATTATTTTTAAAAAATGGTCATATCTTATGTTTTTAAGCATGCTCTTTCAGAAAAAAAAATACTTTTAAAATTTTGGAAACGACCCTATTGTATCATTTTGTAAACCACGAATGCTTTCAAAAGCCGGAATAGGGGTAGTACTTTTCCGCTATAGGTATGTCACGGCTCAGTTTCAAAATTTTTCGCCAAACTGGTCAAAGCAAAACACTTAGTGACTCGTCAAACGCTGCCAAAGTCAATATTGTTGAAATTTAAAATTTAATGTTTAGTTTTCGAATCAAGCAGTCCATTAAACAAAACTACGAGTAATAGAGTTACACTAAAATGAGAAAACAAAACCCATCAAACAAATGAACTAAGCCATTAAATATGCATCATTTGGATTTGTCACAAAATATATGGATCTGTTTTACCCTTGATGTATTTACGGTTCTTTCTTTCTCTTGTATTTTCCCCCAAACTGTTCCCCCAAACTTGAATTTTCAGGAATACGTTCGCAAACCTTTTCAGCTGAGAGTAGCTACAAAAGAGTTTGTTGAGGAAAACAACCTTGCTAAACTAATGAGAAGTTGGCGATCGCAAACAATAGCAGATAAGTTCTCTACTGTAATTAATTACTGGATTGAAATAGATAGAAGAAGTGGTGTTCCTTAAAGCCAAATTTTGAAAAATTATGATAAAGTTATCGTGGCAAGATTTCAATATTCATCGCCGCACAACCATTCAATAGTTCCATTATTGTGTGAAACTTCTACAGAAAACAAAAATTAGGGCATAAAATACCATTAAATGTTCCATTAGGATTTTCAAAACCAAATCAATAATTAAACCAGTAAATAACATCACAAGTTCCTTTATTGTAAAAGAAGTCTCCATCTAAATTGAGCAGCTATATTTTTGGCTATTCTCACCAAGCTACTACCGTAACCAAGCCCAAATTTGAAAAACCCTTCTGGATTTTTCATTGCTAATCAATGTTGATTGAAACAATGGTAAACAACGTCAGAGAAAAGCTTTTCTCGAATGACTTTTCATCCTAAAGCTCACACTTCGTTGCACTGAAAAAAAGGCACATTGAAACCTCGAAACACGTGTCAGTAATTAGTTTGCTAGTTTAGGCTTGATTACGTTGTTTACCATTGTTGCCTTTTTGGCACAAAGGTATTTATTCATTTCAATGTTAATTGTGTTCAGAGCATCTTCCCACAAGTAAAGATGGTCGTTTCAATGTCGTTAATACGGAAACCTGTTTACTTTCTTTAATTTACATGGCGACCATGTAAACTGTAATGGATTACAGTAAAAACGTGCCTCGTAGTCTTTAATCCTTAAAAATGAGTAAGATATCTTTTCCCGGGATTAGGGAATGACCTTAATCATCGATAATAACTTAATCGACTTACTTGATATAAGTAGTTTTCCGTTCTTCAATAACACAAACGCGAAAAATGTGAAACTTCAATTTCTTCTGGGCTTCCCCTTTTGATAAATCCATCTGTGGTTTCAGCTCTCTGACAGTAAAAACTTTTGAAAGCAAGTTCAACATTTTGATCTTCACATTTTCAGTGTCGTGCTGTCCCTGCAAACATGGTTGACCAGTTTTTCTCCTTTCAACAACATTTCCGAATTCCGAAACGTGGAATATTAATTGAAAGGATGCTGGTTGATGTAGAAATATTCAAAAATTTGTTCTTAAAAACCTCAACAATGACTTCAGATAGATACGTTTAAAACTAAAATAACAAAGTGTAAGTGCACAAAAGTGCAGGGTACTGCAGACACGTGTTTCGGCGTTACAACTAACGCCATTTGGCCTTTTTCGGATGTCTTTTCTTACTACTATTATATATGCGAAAGTTTGTCTGTATGGATGTATGGATGTATGGATGTATGGATGTTTGTTACTTTTTTACGCAAAAACTACTGAACGGATTTTGATGAAACTTTACAATAATATAGCTTATGCATCAGAATAACACATAGGGTAGTTTTCGTCCCGTTATGGGGGGCAAAACCCCCCTTAGGGGAACAATAAAATACAATTTTCGTATAAATTCTCTAATATAGGGATGAAAAAATACTTGCACTTATTTACATTATATGTCCATCGAAAGCTCTGATTTTTCTGCTGAAGATGGCACTTATTCGAAATTTCTAAGTAGAATAAAAAACGAGTTATGAGCTTTTTAGTTCCATGTTCGAAGGCTTTCCTAAACTCAATACAGTATTTAGTGTATCATCTCAACTCCCTGTCGATAGCGACTATTGTTGTATTGTTGACTATCTTTGCTTTTCGTGACTGTTCAAGGCTTTTCTCAAGTCAAATCTTGAAGTAAGATTTTTGCACAAGATTGGCAAATAATACATGATTTGGCTGATCATTTTCCATTTAAACGGAACTTTAATGTAATTAATGGTTTTTATTATTATTTATGCTGATTGAACACTTACTCATTATCCAATCAACCAGCAGATCGCCAAAATTTTTGCGGAAATATTTCCGTAGCTGATGCATTTGGCAGTTTTTTTCAATGTCGCTGTTTTTGAAGCCGAAGACTACGTCATAATGTTTCTCAGTTTTCACCATGTAAACAAAATATCGCCAATCAAAGAATCTTTAAAAAACTTTTTTTACTGTGTTAAATAATCCAGCAACTAAATTAGGCAAATCCATAAACAGCACAAAAACTTCCATTAATTTTTCCTTTTTGCACAATTTCAAACAATCGCCAAATTTTACTACTTATTTTGGAAACATTTCGGATGAAACTCTTTAGCGCCATTTTATGGTGACCAAAAGTATCTCAGCACCTGGCGATAATATCTTTGTAACGAAAATTAATAGATCGTTTTACAAAGTAAGGAAAGAAGGAGGGAGCATCATCGAAGGTATCCCAAAACGATTCCCGCAAATTCGGTAAAATCGCACCAAGAGCCCACAATGATTGAAATTTCCCAAAATAACTAAAGCAAGTATAAGGGGATTACGAGCAACGTCAATAGCAATACAGAGAAGGTTTTAGACTCCATGTTTAAAAAAAAAAGAGTATCAACAGATTAATCTTTTTAAACATGAGAAGAATAATTTCATGTTTTGGAAATTTGTATATGCTTAAATATAGTGCTTTCGTTTCTAAATCAATACTATTTTGTTCTTTATACTTATTGCTATTTTACTTTTATGGGTAAGGAAGAAACTCTACTTTTAATCATGTCAAAAAGATGTGTTTTAAATTCTTTCACTTAAACCAGAAAAAAAAAGCAAAGTAACGATTTTTTCTCATAATTATTACTAACCCAGGCAACGCCGGGTATTTTTGCTAGTAATCCATACGCTCAGTATTTTTGCATTGAAAAAGGTGTTCCTTCTAATGCTGAAACACGTGTCTGCAGTAATCTGCAATTTTGTGCTGTTATACGTTGTTATACCTTATTTTATTTTCCATGCCCAACGGTATTTATTTAATTCTGTTTTGTGGATTAAACGGGTCTTACGTTTGGATTTTGTCAGATATCTTTTCATACATAAGCTCACTTCTATTGCATTGAAAAAGGCACCTAAAAGTATTTATTCAGTTGTTTTTTACGTTGAAAAATATTTCTGAACAGTAATAAAAAAAATTTTGATTCTGGGTGATAAAATAAAACTGACCATACTACAAACTTCAAGCTACTGATGAAAATGAAAATTTAAATGGCGCCTTATTTGGAAAAATATAATTTTGTCAACTAGCTAAGTATTATTCAGGGTGGTCCGGGAGAGGGGACTCATGGCGCAAACTGCACCATTGAAATATTTAGGGGGGGGGTGATTTCATAAGGTTTTTTTAAATCTTATTTGGCTGGATCTTGTTTTTAGGGGTGCTCCGTAGCATTCGAGGAGCTGCGCCATTGCTCTCAAAGGGATAAGTAATCCTGTAAAATCAATAGCATTTAAAAACTAGTATGTTGTGGCCATCATGAAACTTTCTTCTATATTTTTCTTTTTTTTTCTGATCCCTCCCCATGCTTGACGAGGAAGCAATATTCCCAACAAAAACGAAATTACACATGCAAAAACTTGACTACCATCCCAATGTCTGAATTATTGCAAAAGCAAAGCAAAGAGCGAAAATTGAAAGTTATTTTAAAAGCCTTGCTTTAATTAATAACAAATATTTTATTTATTAACAAGCATAAGATGGCAACAGTTAAAAATTTTAAATCACTGAGATAATATTTCCGATCATTTCCATACAATTAAAATCACGAGAAATACGCAGACGACAATCTATTACGATTTATCTTTCTTATTGTTGCATTAATAAAACTATTTTTATTCGCTAAAAAATAATGATAATAAAAATAAATCAGCACCTCTTGGCGCGATTGGCGCCAAAATTGAACCAAAGCCTGTTTACATATGGATTCACATATATTCCAAATTTCAACCAGAACGTAGCATTACTTCTTGAGATAGGGCACTCAAAATGGAAAAAAAGAACGGGCGATTGCGCTACCCCCTTTTTAGCTGTTGACACCAAAATAAAATCAGCTCTTATACCTACTAAGGGCTACTTGCCGATAAATTTTTCTTTCATTCCGTTCATTATTTCTTGAGATACAGCAGTCACAATTGACGACAAAAAACGTTCTATAGCTCAACCCCCGTTTGAGTTATTGACACCAAAATTGAATCAGCACCTGTTCCTGTTACTGGCAATATATGGATCAAATTTTGTTTGATTCCGCCAGTTACTTCCTGAGGAATACTAATTACGCGTAACTCAAAAAACGTCCCATTGCTCCACCCCCCTTGGAGGAATTCGCGCCAAAAACCAATGGGCACAAGTTCACATAGGGGCACATATGTGTACCAAGTTTCGTTCGATTTCATGCGGTAGTTTTTGCTGTAGAGCGGCCACAAAAAACTGGTCACACACAGACGTGACACACATACACACACACATACACACACACACATACACACACACACATACACACACACACACATACACACACACACACAGACAGACGGACATTTTCCAAAAATAGTCGAAATGGACTCAGCACACCTCAAAACGTTCGAATCCGTCAAAATTCGAAATTCGAAAATTTGCACGAATCCAATACTTTCTTCTATATATTAGATATAGAAGAAAGTAATAACATATTTCGTAATAAGTTGTGTGACTTTTGTATCCCCCTAAATAAATCCCTGGTTTGCTGGATAACTTCTCCAAGTTTTCGATGCATCAATTAATTAATATTTTTTAATCAATATTTATATGCTAAACTCCTCTTTCTTGAAAATTTTAAGCACGCTATAAAGGTCAATCGTTTTATTTAGTATATTATTTTTAATTTTCACCAGGTCCGAACGAGTTCACTATCACTGATTTCTGGAGGATGGTATGGGAGCAGGATTCTTACGTCATCGTCATGCTCACCAAAGTTTTCGACTTCATACGGGTAAGTATGGACTGTTTTTGAATACTATGAGCAAATTATAAAACATTTAATACAATTTAAAAAACTGTTTAGTTATATGGAAAACTAAAGTTCTCCGAGAGCATGTCTACTAAGGGCACTATTCCGGAAAAAAAATCGATTGCTTTTCGTTTCGAACTGACGTCATAACCCCTCCTTCAAATCGTCTCAGCACAGAAACTCTATAAATGAGACAGTGAGAAGCAGAAGGGATGCAAATAGACGCTTTGAGTAAAATGCGTTTAAAGTTCATGCTTTAATTAGGTTTTAATCGAAAAGTTTGTTTTTCTAAATCATGCTGTATAATAGCACTATCAAGGCTACGAAAACTATATCTTGCCCCAACACAGCGGATAGGTTCATCTACCATTTGTACTGGGTATCTCTAAAGTTTTAATTTTGGCACTTACATCCCTTTGCTTCTAGCTGCCTCAAATAGAAACGACTAGAGGGAGGGATTATGACGTCAATCCGAAGTGGAATGCTACTGATTTTTTTCTAAAATAGGGCCTTATGTTTTTTTTTTCTTTCTGAAATTATACTTTTGAAATTTGTTTTAGTTATTTAAACATTTAAATATTCAACTTTGCATGAAGTGTGGTAAGTTTTGAAGATTGAAAAAAACGAGGGGGACAATTAAATTATGGGAATGTTAATCGAAGAGGGTACTAGCAGAATTATTTGTCTCTCCTATTGGCGTATTACAAAAAATTGAACCCTGTTAATATGTATCCGCCATTGTTTAACATTGCTAAAGTTCTAACAATTTCTTTCGAAACAAAGCATCTGAAATGAAGAAAGAGAAATGCAATCTCTTAATCAACAATGTTCTGTTCATCAAATGGGCACAAAAAATTTACTCGTTGAAAGCTCTAACTAGGTTTGCCTTCAGTACACATTGGTAAAGACCATTTTTCATTCCTCCTACAGTGAATTCTTCTTTTCTTGAATTAATCTTGACGTTTTGAAACTCAGAACAGCTTTGTTTCTAAGAAAGAAAAGAAATGGCGTCGTTGTTGTGATGCAAATCTAGTATGTTCCTGCCAGAGAAATAAACGACTTTCTAACCCTCCCTTGCAGAACTGCAGGGAGGGCGATGTAATTACCTTGGCTTTTGCTTCTTTGTCTTAACAATGTTTTAATTAGAGATGCTAAGTTTTGTTTTGGTGCATCTGTAGATTCTGTGTTCATTAGATATGTGCGCAGCCATGAAGAATACTAAATTCTAAGTGCATTGCCGGTTTAACAAGGAAGATAATGAGGGCATTACATTAACTTAAAAGGTGCAACATTTCTTCTGGAAGGTAATGTTATTATCCATTGTTGATTATAAAATTTTTAATTATGCATATAAAATGTTTATCTTTTGAACTAATAAACGATAATGTAAAAAATTAGTCAACCAGTGCTGTCGCTATTTTTTGCAGGTTCCAGCGCAAAAGTTAAAAGAAAGAAAGTAATTTAAAATATTAGTTAAAATAAATAAATAATTAAATCAATAATCAAATTAAAGAAATTTAAAATGTTAAAGATGTTGCTATTTTTATGCAAAAATTCACATATTGTAGAGAAAATATAAGACACTTTCATTATTTTTTAAGTGGAAAATTCGATAAGCAAATATCTTTTACTCACTGTACAGAATTTTAATTTCGTCATTAATTAATCTTGAAGTACGTCAACTGCAATAGATCGATACTACAGATATCCATATCAACAGTGAGTATTATTTATCCATGTTATTGAGTCATACTGTTAACAATAAATCATGATCATTTGGGCGAAAGTGCTGTAAATGATAAAGTAAATGACAACAAATAAATGAACACATAGGCGTGTTTATTGTGTTTCATAACGAAGCAATAACGTGCTCAGGGCGACATAGATTTTGCCGCTGTCGCAGATTGCGCAAATTTACATGAGTGTTGAACATTTTATTGAATTTCAGGTCGACTGCGACATGAATGAAATCTGTGTTTTAAATTTTTTCGCAGGTAAATAGCTCTACATGGTCTATTGTAATTTTTTCAACTGATTGCTGATAGGTTGTCATTTATTCTATGATTAAAATCTTTTACTTAGAGGGCTATGATTTGCTGATTGCTAAATAACGTACAATGGAACATGATATATGTCGCTGTGCTGGGAGGTTGTTTCTATTGTGTAGATCGTAATCTTAAGTTGGTTGTATTGTTATGCTGTGCCTCACTGTTGTTGAGGTGTAGGTTGTGCTTTTGTGTTGTGCCTCGCTATCGTGTAACTGTATTTGTTCTGGCTGTGGTGTTGGTCGTGTTGTGTATCGTTATTGTATGGGTTAAATTATGTCTGACTGTTGCGTAACTTATACTCTATCTCGTTGTTGTGTTATATCACGTTGTTATATGCTTCGTGTTGTTTCTCATTGTTGTGTAGGGGTGTATGTTGTGTCACTGTCACTCGCAATTGTGCATCTTATGTTCTAGCTTTTTGTAGTGTACATTGTGTTTTGTCTCACTGTTGGATAGGTTGTGTTCTGTTTCGCCGTATTGTGTTGTGCGTCGCTGTTTTGTAAATGTGTTTTGTCTCAATGTTGTGTAGAATGTGCAGTGTCTTGCTTTTGTGTAGGTTATGCGATGCCTCGCTCTTGTGTTATATCTCGTTGTTGTATTCGTTGTGTCGTGTCTCACTGTTAAGGGTGTATTGACTTGCTGTTATGCATATTGTATTCCGTCTCGCTGTTGTGTGTGATATTACGTATCATTGTTGCGTGCATTGTGTTATGCCTCACTGTTGTGTAGCTTGTGTTTTGTTTAGTTGTTGCATTGATTGTTTTGTGTAAATTGTGTTTTGTCTGTCTATTGTGCAGGTTTCGCGGTGTCTCGCTGTTGTGTACGTAAGTTGTGTCTCGCTGTTGTGTACTTAAGTTGTGTCTCGCTGTTGTACATTTAAGTTGTGTCTCGTTGTTGTACATTTAAGTTGTGTCTCGTTGTTGTACATGTACGTTGTGTCTCGCTGTTGTGTATTTTATGCTGTATCTCGTTGTCGATTAAGCTTCGTCTTTTAGCTTTGTGGGTAATGTTGTGTTCTGCTATTATGTAGATTGCGTTACTGTTTTTTGCAACAGGAACAATATACTTAGTGCTCGTCACTGCCCTTTCCTCTAGATTACGTAGTTGTATATGCAGTTTAGGGTTGCAATCAATGCTTATGTTGTTGTTGTTGTTTTATATCGTCATATTGTGAACAGGTGCTGCAATTACCGGATGCTCTAAAAATTTTATTGTTCTCTAAGGTTTGGTTTTGAATAAAATTAAAAATATACACCTCAATGAGATTCAGATAAAAGGTAGCCCTTTGTAGAGCTAGTTTTATTATATAATCAGTTTTTGATTTAAATTGATTTGAAAAGTAAATTCATTTCGAAAAGTGCCAAGAACCTTAATTTTTGAACAAAGTACGTGTTAACAGAAAAAAAGGTAGAAAAATAGTTACGAAGGTTTTTAAGTTTAATGGGCAAGATGAAAAGTTATTCCTCCGCGTCTTTGAAAAAAACATTGTTTTTGCGTACTTATTCAAAATTGATAAGACTGTATTAAAATTCTAACGCATTGAAATATATTCGAATTCAAACTAGGAAAGTATATAAAGCAACTATTCATTAGTATTTTAAAATATTCTTTATTGAATCCAGAAGACATTTTATTTTTGTTAAAGAAAAAAAATATCTTTTAATATTTCAAATTGAAACTAAAACTCGAAGTTAATTACCTATCCTTGACGTTTAGAAAATAACTTTTCATTTCTTGTTTTAGAATCTTAATTCTGATGCACTCGAGCAGCATAATGCTTATTTAATTTGACTTCTATAACGTAAAGTGTAACCATAGAAACAGGTTGGCACAAGATAAATTGTTTCCATAGTAACATACTCTGTATCAGTGACATCATTAGTTGTATAAAGTTACATTAATTAAAGTTACGGTAAAATTAAGTAATGATCTCTTAGTTTTTTTAAAAAAGATCTTGTCATTTGCATAACTCGCTCGGAAAAATATTGCATAAGGATGAAGAGACTGAAAGTATAAGCTAACAATTTATATACCCATTTTTGGTGGATTAATGGCCCAAAAATAGTTTACTAAAGCTTCAAATTAATTGAATCATTGGTTATCTAAACAAGACATTTTAGTTAAAGGGTTAACTAGTTCTGGGAAATAGTTCAAAGCTTATTACAAACATTTTAACAAACTTGCATAGATTTTATTAACTTTCAGCTAAATTACTTTATTATTTATTTCATAGAAATGTTCATTTACTCAGAAACACAAAAGTGACCCACTCATTTTCATGTTGTATAGAAGAAAACGAGGAAAATCAATGGTATCAATCAGTATTAGACAATCTGTAATCCCGACAAAGGAAGTAGGGGGAGGGTGGTCCAAAGCAGGTAGGCCTTCGTATGCCTTTCCTCCCCCATGGTGTGTACCCCGCAGCGGCGATGCATACGTATGTCGTATTTACATGAACACCCCCGAGTTTTAATCAGTCCCAGCAAAGCAGCAGTGAAGCTTCATAGCGCAACCCGGGCTTTAAAAAAAAAAAACGATACATTTTTTTTAAAAATTGAAGTTTTGTAACTTGTGATTATTCTTTTTGATTGTCAATAATATTATGTTATTCTGACAACATGCACCTACAAGCTATGATAGTCATTTCGTTTTTTTCTTTTTAGCCTACTTTCCCAGTAAAAGTCAGAAAAAGAAGAAAAAAGTATGAAAGAAGGCTTAATTCATCATAAAAATGTCACGAAAAACAAAAAAAAAATGAAAAATAAATAAAATAATTAAATAAATATCGAAAAATTGGAAAGTAGGGTATTGAGATGGGGAAAAATGTCTGTCGGTCAGTCCCCCCCCCCCCTAATAACTTTTGAATGAATAGTCCGATTCAAACAAACTTTTTTTTGTTTTGCTTCGGCGAGGACACCTCAGTCCCATATTTCACTTTTTGATTTGAACAATTTTTTGTTCAATTTTGAACAGTTCAAAAAAACTTAACATTAGCGCCTACGGGGAAACTGAAAGTCAATGTAAATTCCGTACTTGAAGGCGGATATATTTCAAACAAATTTTGTTGGAAATAGCTATTGACACCAAACTTCAGACTCCGACTCTGAGAATTTTGAGGCACCTGCATCCTACTCCGACTCCTGTGCCCGACAATTAATCGGACTCCGACTCCCCGACTTCGACTCTGACTTCGTAGCTTTGGCAAAAATTTATGCACGGAGGACAAATGACTGACTCCGATTCTTGGATATTCGTCTCCGACTCCTTTATCCCAAAATGAGATTGACTCCGACTCCGCAGCTATGGTTTTCACTGTGAAATAATTATTGTTAATATGACTTGTTTTTATTTTCACGCTAAAGTTTTAATTTAGGTATTCAGTTTCCGGCGAATAAACTCAAAGTCATTTATGTTTCTATATAACGATATGCGCAGACGGTTTTTTTTTTTTTTTGACAATGAAAAGTATTTCTTTAAGTTGACATTTTATTGTTTTTATTTATTTTGGTAAGTGCATTACTTCATTTAAAAAATGATTTTTGCCAACAGGGGAAAAAGAAACGATTTTCTTTTTTCTTTTTTTTTGATATGATGTATTCATTTTAATAAGCCTATTAATTTTATTTATTATTTTTTCGTTTTGAAAGCTGTTAAAGATTTTTTTTAAGGGAAAAAAGTGTATTAGCTGCTTTGTTTAAAAGGTGCTGCTTTTTATTTATTTTTTTCATTTTTTTAGATGTGTGAGGAATACTTTATTATTAGAAATTAGCAAAAATATGTTTGAAACAATTTGCGATTTTAGCTATTTTTGAGAATATTGTTCAGGTAATAGAAAGTAGTATGGGTATACGGGAAAGTAGGCTCGTATAGTTCTAGACGGAACTTCTTGTTTAAATTTAAGGTTAATAGTTGTTGAAATAAAAAACGTGTCTTCGGGTAAAGTGGGTCGGGCAAAGCGGATATAGGATTTAATCATACATTTATTTATAATTTCTTGACTTGTGTGCTGACTTTTATTTTCTATTTCAATAAGATAAGTATAACTTTAAAAAGTTATTTTTTAGGATGGCAATTAATTTATCTATTAATTTAATCAGTTATTTCTTTATGTTTTATAAACAAATGTGCTGACTTTAAATTGAATAAGTACAACTGTTTTATGTATATTTTTTTATAATGTCAGGTAGCTAATCAACTATTTTAATAATTTATAACTTCATATTTGATTGGAAAATGTGACATTTCACAATTAGTTCAGCTTACCCGCTTTTGGCTCCCTGATTGGGCAAAGCAGGTTTTTCAAATGTTTGTAAAGTTTGATAATAAATAAATATTGGGTTTGATATAACACAAAAATCACTTTTTATTTTGAAGTTCAAGAACCCTGCTAGGAAATAAAACCGAAATTGTTGTGATGAAAATCCAAAAATTACAATTTTCGAAAGTTCTTCGAAAACCTACCCGCTTAGGGCCACCCTTCCCTATATGTTTCATTTTTGGAACTATTGGAATAGACTTGCGAAGACCTGTCACTTTCTTCATTGTTACGTAACAGTACTACACCTTTCTATGAGCGCTATAATGCATCGGTGATCACAGATTATTCTTGGCTCATTATGTTAATCTGTATTACACAAAACATTTCTCGTAAAAGTAATTGATATCCATGACTCGGGATGTTTTTACTTCACATGCTCCAAACTCCGTTACCATGTCTGAAGCAATCGCATGGGACGTCAGAGTGGCCTGTGTCGTTGAAATTGAGTTTATTTTTTTCTTAAAATCTTAACTTTTACATAGTTCATAGCTCTCAGACAGCATTCCAGTTATTTACGGCTGCTATTGAAGGCACAAGTTTTAGGCTTAAATTCGCAAAGAAAATTGTATAATTTTGAAATGTCAGTTTCACATTTGCTTTGCTACTTTGAATTTTTCAGTTCCACGTGGCTAAGTTGTTCAATCTTTTTCTAACAGGTAATGTGTGTACAGTACTGGCCGACAGAAATGGACAGGCCAGAGGAGTATGGCGATCTAGAAGTGACGCTATTAGCGGAGGAACAGTTGGCCAATTTCTTCATTCGAACTCTTCGGCTAAGGAAGGTAAATGGCTGTTTCATAACTTTTTGGCATAAAAATTATAATACTAGTTTTAGATCTCGGTTAAGCTAAGGAATAGAAAAATATTTCATATCCTTCAATGTACAAAAAAAAATATATTCAAAATATATGTGCGAAAAGAGAAGGAAGCAGATCATTTCATGCAGGACCCCCTTCGAAAACTTAACACGAACCCAGCGTTAAGGACACTGTAAAAACGATTCAGAAAGGTTACTGTGAAAGAATAGGCAACTGATGTGCCAATTTCTTCCAGTAACATAGCTTGCAAAAAACAGAAATGTTTTCCGCTAAAAGTCAGCAACCTTCCTGAAATCATCCTAAAACCTTTCCAAATGATACAGAAATATTTTCGGTAAAGCCAATCTCGTTTCTGGAACCCTCAGAGAAAACTTAAGTAGGTAGTAGCTTGGCGGATTCCTGATTTGTCAAGAAAGCTCCAAAAGCATTATTGTAACTAGGGCCAACGCTAAGACAGCATTGAAAGTAACAAGCATCTCATTTGTTTGCAACTCTTGGAAAGCTGCGGTATCCAAAAACGAATTCGTTCTCATTGGGAGCTTACTAGATAGTCAAACTGGATGAGCCGTAACCGAGCGGAAGCCGTACACCAAATAAATACGTTCAGTTAATCTTTAAACTGGTAGCTAAAAAAGTTTTTCATTACAGCGAGAAGTCTGCATTCGTGCAACTTAGCGTAATTCAGATAACTTTTTGACAAAGATACTTAATTTTCGCAGGAAATAGGTGAAAACCTGTGAAATCCCGCGATGTTCCATGGAATTACCAGTAACGTTTTGAAACTTTTTTACAGTGTAATAGTATAAGAGTTCCTTTCCAACATCTACCTTTCTAAATCATTCATCTTGGTTGTCCTTTTATTGTTTATATCCTTAAACTCTACCTTGGCGACACTGATTTCATTCAGCAGCTTTTCTGCATTTGCTTACCGAGCTTGCAACAGATACAGTTCGTAAATGAATAAGAATTAGTTATTAAATTATCAATGCTCCTACACTATTATTAGATTAATCGGACTCTGTTTTCTAAAAAAAATAATGAAGCGACTTAACAAAAAAAAAATGCAGATATCAGTAAAATAAATAAAAGTTTATTTTAAAAAAAAAACTTTTGCAAAACATTGTTTTGTGGAGAACTAGATTTCACAGTACAATGAAAATTCTTTCAATGGATGCCTTATAAATGTAAACATTTTTCGCAAGAGCGAATTTCTCAGCTCGACTATGTGTACAATGCTTGCTTTAAGCTCCATTTATTTCAAACATCCTTCCCTGCAGAAAGAACTATTTTGTCTTATGATTCTCTTAGTGAGGAATTTCCATAATTTAACATTTCATTGGACAAACACAGTAAAATAATAATTAAATTTTAAACCGATAGATGGGGTAAATTTTGTAGTTGCATCGAAGTTTAGATAATTGGAAGTCCAAGTTCATGCTGCTTTTACCATAAATTGGTGCATGAATTCAAAAAAAAAAAAAAAAAAAAAACCTTCGCTAACTGATTTGTAGTGAACTAAGAAGCGCATAGTACAAGGGCACGCTGGGTCCCCTGCATGAATTGCAACCACATTCCAGAAACATTTTCTTGTATATTGAGCCAAACAAATGCTGCCGATTTGGTGACTTTTAAGGATGGTGCTTTTTTCTAATATTTGGTGCTAACTTGTCTATGGTGTACCAAAATATAGAAAAGTTAAGATTTATCCGTTGTAGTCATCAAATTGACGCAAGGATTTGCGCACTATGCACTAAATTGTTTACAGTAACATCTCTTTTAACTTTTCAAAACCGTTTGGAGACGAATGTTATTAAGCATTTATGAGCTTCTCCCAAAAGTTTCTATCCAATTGATGATTTTTTTTTTAACTTTAATAAAACCTACCGGATTTCTTTTAATTATTTTTTCGTCTGTCATGTCTTTGAGCCTAAATTTTCTGGAATTGTTTCATAAGGGTCAAGAAGAACGGGAGGTGGTGCAACTGCACTACACCAACTGGCCGTCACACACTTGTCCTTTTCCATCTGCTTTGCTTGAGTTCCGTAGGAGAGTCAGAGTTTACAGAATGCGCTACCCTAGCACTGGACCATTACTTGTACATTGCAGGTATGACTTTCTAAGTACTTCTTATAACTACTACAAGAAGCTTGATAACAAAATATATGACTATACCTCATAAAAACAAAATCCGCCATTAGAGGTCAGCAAACCCTTATCCGAGCATTAATATAACTGAATGTTGTTATTTGTCTTAATATTAGGGTAAAGTAGCCACATATATTGTCTCCGGGCCCAATTTCGCACTCCTAAGTTTTTCTGGTCTGACACTAGGTGTCGACACCGGTGATATTTTTTGGCTACGATCAAGAATCCTCCTTATTTGAGTTTAGTCCGCTGCGTTGCCGTTTAGTTTCACTTATTCCGATGTTTGAACACTTGAGTACTTGCGTTATCGTAATACTATTTGTAAATACTCTTTTTGATTTATTAGAATGTGCTTATATAGTTATATTCGACATATTTGTTTAGGATAAGCTGTAAACTGAATGATCTGAGCGTATTGATGTGTTAGGTTTACTTCACGTAGAACAGGAAGCCGCCATATTGACAAACGTGATGATCCTATTTTAGTAAAAGACGTTAATACATAGTATCCTAAGTGCCAAAAACGTTTTTATGAATACAAACATGGAGAAATATAGGTTAGTCAAAGCACCTCTTGGCAAACACAAAATGTGCTAAGGGGCGAAGAAAAAGAAATCATTGGTGACGCTTGATTGGAGGCTGAAATTCAAATTTTTACAATTTGTAATGTGCTTTTCTTTAATACAATTCTTAATCTGAATTTAATATTATTACTTGGTTTTTAACTCATTATTACGTTTTTTAGAAGGTGTAATGGAGGAGAAAGAAAATAGGATTTAACAATTTTTAATTCTGGTGCAAGTGTATATTTTTAAAAATATTTTTTTAACGGCAGACACAAATCATGTTTCTTGTATTTAAGTTTAAATAAAATTTATAGGCTTAGTTGGTAGTATTATATAGCCGTAACATATCGTAAAGGTCCAAAAACTTGGGGGGGGGGAGAAGGCGACGAATTATGGCAACTTTTCCCTATGATTTTACCCTAGGATTTACCCGAAAAATTAGAAGATGATGAGGAAAGAAAATAAGCACTGTTAGCTGTAAATAGGTTATTGACATGCTGCAAACCATTTATTAACTAACTAGAAATTCGCCCGTTAAGGTTTGACGGGTGAAAATTGCTTCAACATTTGAACGAAGCAATTGCCTGTTTGGTGATATATGGATGGTTGAAATTTTAACCTTAACTCCAGTGGACTAACCCTAAACTCCGGTAGATAGCGTTAATTGTTGACCATTCTTTCGTTTCTTCATTCTCCTCAATTTACAGTTTTACCAGTAAAGCAGTTAAGTTACCGGATCCAGTTCAACCTGGTCAAAATAAAGCATTCCACTGCAAACAAACGTTATCAAATACAAATAACTTACTGACTTTTTGGTGCTTCAGTAATGAAATAATGCCGTCACGCATGTCATGGAGCGAGTTTTATTGTTGGTGACGTCAGAGCGTTACTCGATCAGTGGTTTTGGCTATTATATATATGAGGATACTGTAACGCCGTAATTGAACTACTGTAATTCTAAGTCGTTTATGTTTTTTCAAGTATTTTTGTTTCAGTGACGGATGTGGACGAACGGGCAGCTATTTGTGCATAGAGGCGAATCTAGAGATGGCCGAAGAAGATTCGGCGTACGACGTTTTCGGATACGCCAAGAAACTCAGGGCATCACGGAGAGGAATGATCGAGACATTGGTACACTATCCTTATTTTTGTAAAAAATATGTTGAAATTAACGGATAGAGTGTTAATCGTGGTACGTTGGCGATATAGTCGATTTATCGCTGTTGGAAAAGAATGATTCTTTTTCAAATAAGTTAACAAATGGAGGAAAATTGTGAAACATATTTTCTGACGCATAAATAATTCTCTTCGACCTTTTTATCGAAATACGATGTCTTAAAGTTGGAAGAGATTTTAAGAAAAGCTGTCAAATTTTTGTTAGAAATGGAAGATTGTAGGAACGCTGATTAGAATGTCGATATCTTTGAATGTAAACTTAATTACAGTAAATGTTAGAGTTATTTTTAGTTAAATTTGACGCCTTTTTTGAAATTCTCGTCTGAATTAAAGACCTTACGCTTTGAAAACTTGGGAAAGAGAGCAAGTGAATTATGCGTCAAAAAACAACAACAAAAAAAAAAGTTCCGTGGGCTCTTTCAACGGGGTTGTTTCCTTCAGTTAAAAGTACTACTTTTAGTCACTGAAATTGATAGAATAAGCAAAAAAAAAAAAAAAATAATAATAATAATAACGTGGACAAAGAAAATACTTTCATTTTCCCAACAGTTACTTTTTAATTTTTTTTTTTTTTTAATGTCCGATTTTTTAAACAAGGCGTGGTCTTGATGACGTCACTAATGGTGCTCTTTGGCGCATTTTTCTACTGTGTTTCCACGTTATGATATTCAAGAAGCGAATTAAAATTGCGCTCTACGCTTGCTATCAACCATATTGTTGCCAATACACGTGAGTAAAGATGCGAATTAAATATTTTGTTCTGTGAATGGCAACACTGAATGGCATTTCATCATTTGTGACGTCATCGGCAGAAGCGTAAACAATGAAAGCGCACCGATTAAAGTAATTTTTTAAAAAATATTAAACTTAAACAAGTTATTTAAAAAATGGTCAGATCCTATATTTTTAAGCATGCTCTTTCAGAAAAAAATACTTTTAAAATTTTGGAAACGACCCCATTGCCAATTATTTATTTTCTTACTTTCCATTATTTTTATTTGTATTGCTTACTGTTAAGGAAAGGGAAAAAGCCACGGTTTGAAAAAATTTTAAAGAGGAAAGTGAAACACACATGAACAAAACTATTTTACGCTAAAATAAGTCTAACGTAGACAAGGCACACATTTGTGATGAAAATTGCAGTGAGTTTCGGTTTTACTAGCTATGCCAGGAAATAACTCTCTGTTGCACGGTTATAATGTCGTATTAAACACGCAATTCGGTAGAAAAACTATTTGATAACATCTTTCAGATTGAAAAACTGAGTAGGATGAAAACGAAAAACCGCTCAAGGCTCTTGTCCATTAAATACAAAACAAATCAACGTGATTAAGGGGGTATTCTAGGCTAGAGGCTTAATTTTAAGGTGATTTTACAGGCGTAATAGCAAAAAACAGCAGCTAATTTCACTATCCAGTTTTATCAGTTTTTTATTAATACTTTAAAAGTATAAAAATGCATAATAGTTGAAAAAAATTCAAAATTGTAGTTCGAGGAGGCTGGCAACGTGGGGGCTCTAAAAAAAGGGCGGTCTCCTGGTTGACGTGATTCTAATCCTCCAGGTGATCTGAAACATAAAGTCATGGTTAATTCTTATTAAAAAAGGATGTAGAATTGTCTGGACGTAGCCGATTTGAAAATATTTTTTTTTTACACAAAACTTCGTCTTTCTGAAAAAAAAAGGTTTATTTTTTGGCTCCTTTTTTGAACTTTGGTATATTTTTTTAAAATAATAAAAATCAAAAACTTAAGAAACCCCTACGTGGGGACAATTTTCTCCTTTTTTGAACTTTGGTATATTTAAAAAAAAATAAAAAGCAAAAATTTCAAAAACCCTTACATGGGGACAATTTTGATAGTACTAAGGTAAGAAAGTCTGTACCAAATTTCAAGTAAATCGGTGTATTAGAACTTGAGATATCTTATCAACCGCATCGAAAAAACTAATTTCGAGAGAAACTCTTTTAAAGTTTGCAGTCTCATTTCATCAAAAGAGTTTATTTCAACCAAATTAACTGTAACTAAAAAATAATTTGAGTTTCCATAAATCCTCTTAGAAACCTATTCGTAAAGGTCTAAACTCTGAGAATATGAAGGGAGAAAAATCAATTTTTTTGAATTTTTAGACTAGAATACCCCATTAATTCTGCGTAGGCCAGAATTAGGTACAATTTTATTATGAGATAAATGGGGGGATCAGAAATTTAGATCCAAACAATTCAATCAAACATTGAGAGCTAACTTTCTCTCTGAAACTCAATCTGTGCATTCAATTCGTCTCCGCTTTCTACTTTTCAGGACCATTACAGATTCATTTACGAGGCTCTGGAGGAGGCAAACATCTGTGGCTCAACATGGTTCCCGGTTTCGGCTCTTTCGCAGCAGTTAAAATACCGTTCCATTCGCAACCCTATTGATCATCTCAATGAATACCAGAAAGAATATCAGGTAATTATCGAAAAATCTCAACTGCGTTTGAAAACATTTTCGTTCTCCCTTGAAATAGGTGCTACTTGATTAAAATTCAATACTTAGAGCTAGACTGCTGTTTTAACATTTGAGGAACGGCTCCAAGACCAATCAGGATTCAGCTTTTACTGAGAATGTATATGAATTTGCATATTTTAATATCTCTTCGGGAAATCGGTGCTCAGTTATTGATGAAATTCGATTGGTTTTGGAATCGTTTCTCAATAATTTAAACAGCACTTGTGGAAAGTTTCTCATTTCTCAGTTAAACACTGACGAAGTGGGCGATTGTCCTCAAAACCAGCTTTAAGTTTTTAACACTTTGTGCCTATTGACATTGCACTTACTATAACAGGTGCTACTTGATTATCGCATTCCCCGCTATCAAAGCAACACCAGGATTATCAACTGCTCACACTATGACTCAAAAAGATCGCAAAATTTGACAAATTGAATTTGAAAGTGAAATTTTTCATAATTGGCTCTTTGTTGAGCTACGTTTGAGGGGTTTTAATATAATTTGATGGTTAATTGCGAGTTCCTTGAAAACGAAGTAGAATTCTAAAATTGCGTCGAATCTTTTTGGTGAACATATAATGTAAGCATGCGTGTAGTACAGACAAAAAGCATCACTGTTTGTCAGATGACTATTTTGTGAAAGTAAACATATCTACTATCATGCACCATACATAATTCTCATAGTTTTAAAATGACATAACTCAAAAAAAAAAAATAATAATAATAATTCTCCAAACTGTTCAAATAGCTTATTTATTTTGACTTTCGGAAGTAGATATTATTTCAGAAAGAAATGTTGGTTTCTAACCGCCCGCGACGATGTCAAGATAAGTTATGATGTCGCTTTAGCCAGTAAATTGATAGCATGTTATGGATTTCACAAAAAAAGTAACGATTTCCCTATTCCATCTTACGTCACAACGCAATCAACAAATCATGGACTTATAGAATACAGTTACGTGGAAGTACGTACAGTTAAGTAGACCCATAGAATACAGTTACGTAGAAGTACGTACAGTTAAGTAGACCCATAGAATACAGTTACGTAGAAGTACGTAGAGTTAAGCAGCTCCATAGAATACAGTTACGTAGAAGTACGTACAGTTAAGTAGACCTATAGAATACAGATACGTCCATAGAATACAGTAATGTGCCAGAAGTAACATGGCTGGGTAAACATCGTCATGTGCTATGGAAGATTATATTCCTCATGGTGTTTTTTTTTTAAATTAGTGGTCATCTAGAATTCTGCTCTTATTTCCAATTCTTCAACATGATCCTATTCCTTATTCCAGATCGAAACATTTCATGTTTGGGTATTAAACTTTAGAGCCACAGGAACTGATCTAAATATGAAAACGTCTGATCGACCTAAGACAGTACAACACTGAAAAAGGTATCGCATGAGAGAAAGTTCAGCCAGGAATCTCCAAAGCGTTTACACTGAAACATTAGCTGCCAGACGATTTTCTGATAGAAATGTAAAAGAACTCCTGCACAGTGAGCTTCACATCATAGATCTTTAAAAGGGATAGATAGGCCTTTCCTCCTACAACGCAGCGTATTTCGCCCGGAGAAAGTGGGGTCATCATGATTCTGCCGAGAATCACGTGATCAAGGGACATCGTGTCTCCCTCTTCTCAGGCAGCAGTGATCTAACAATGCGAAGCGTCGTTAAAAGTCTAGGATTATCTGAAGATTTTCATTATACTTATAGGAGAAATCTCTGTATGTGTGAATCTGAGATTTTCTAGCGAAAGAGGGTTTGATAAATGCGATGCTGGTGCCAATTTTATTAAAAAATAAAGACATAGTGGACTTTCTGAGTAACAGAAATCTTTCTTTCAGCTAAAGGCAAAAAAAGTCCCCTGCAGAGTCGAAATTAAGAACATTTTAAGCAATTTATTGTAGATGCCGAACATTATATTAAATCACTAAAAACAAGTGATGGAAAATTAGTTATAGTATGTCCTCGAAAAACTGGATTTTTAAGTTTCCTAATTTCTATGAAAAGTGTGCTGGGAACATATGAAAAGTATGTAGGTGCCCGAATTTCCTGTTCTAAACTGCATAATGACTTATAAGCTTACTCAGGATCACCTTGAAACTTTTTTCAGTGCGATCAGGTTGTGAGGGGGGGGATTCAACAATAATCGTCGGACAATTTCGAAGTGCGAAAAAAAGATTATTCATTCATACGGAAATTTAAGGAGTTCAGTTCTTTAAATTGCGCTGATTTTAACAACCTTCAAATGCTAAGATTAAATTTGAAGCGTAGCAAAAATGATTTGAAAGAAAGCCTTTTTTTCCCGATTCCTTTGACGACGATTTGGAAAATTCAGAAATCATCTCAGTTAACATGACGCAGTATATTAGTGATGTTTCTGACTACGCTGAATTTTTTGTCCGGCAAGTGCACTCTGTTGTGAACTGCGACGACTGCAACGCAGTCTTAACTACAATAAACTAAAAAATAGGCATAATAAAATTTAAGAATTTTGAGACACATTCAAATATGATAACTTATTGCAAGATTGCAACCATTGAAATATGTATATTTAAGAACAACTGAGCGAGAATGTGAAAAAGTTTTGGGAGTAAAACACAAAAATATAATGTTACTCATGAAGCCACAAGAGTTATGAGAAAAATTTCTAATTCTGTTTTTCTAAGTTTAAATAAGCATATGTTGGAAACAGAAGCAGCAGATTTTCTCGTTAACAAGTTTATAAAATTAGTCGTTACTAAATATTGAAGCGTTGGAATGTATCGCGCAGTCAATTCAAACAATGAAAATAATTCAAAGACCAACAAGTAGGAAAGTGACAAAATTAATATTGTTGAGGGACAATAATCACTAGTTTTCTTCACCCTCAAGTTTAAATTGTCAAAATTATCATATCCTGTAGGACGAAAAAAAAAAGAAAACAAAAATTGGGGAGGGGGCGGAAGTCAAATGACCATTCATGTAGTTTATAATTGCAAATGAATTTATTTTCTGAGTACTTAAAAATCAGGATCAAACCAAAGTTATTTGTTTGGCTAATAGAGTGTGGTGCGAAACGCATGCGAATCTTAGAATATTATTTAATTGAGTTAATTGACATTCGATACTATTTACATTTGTATTTCTAATTGGTTTATGGTTTTAGATAGGGTTTTATGTTAAATTGTTGCATTGACTTCAAAAGTTGTGGGAAAAAGCACGCATTGAAACCATTTATCTGTATTTGAAAAATTTGATTGAAATAAAAGGAAATTTATAAGGTCAATTTTTGTTTAAGATTTTTGAAGACGTCTATTTCTACTCAGTATTTAAAGCACTTGAAAAAAAGTTTAAATAGCTTGTGCGCCTGCTTCAAAAGTTATGATTGGGAAAATATCTAATGGACCATTCCATGAAAAAGCTGTCATTTTGTCCCACATTTCATTAAAATGTAATAACTTAAAAAGTAACAAAGGACATTTTTTGCAAAAGTACAACAAATACATTTGCGATTTCTTAATGAAAACAAAATTGTTACCTTTTTTAATTATTACTTTTAGTGAAAAATATGAGGTGTTACGTGAGGGACAGAGTGTTCCCCTTTTCTTTAATAATGGGTTAAATGCTTTAATTTAACCCATGCTTAAAGGGGAGTTTAATCCATGCTTAAAGCATTCAACCCATGGGTTAAATGCTTTAATTTCCCTTAATTGTGCAAATGATCGCGGCGCAAAGTGATTCTCTTCGATAGGGGAAACAGTTTCTTGTGAGAGGTGTCCCTTGATCACGTGATGTCCAACGGGGTATGTTGACGCGCACTCTGAGGAGAAAAGTGGGAAGAAGGCACATCTATTCTATTTTAAGATCTATGCTTCACATCGTGAATAGTTTTTCTTGCCGAACAGGATCATTTCGACCATGTTGGAACCGAATGCGGACATCTTGCCATCTTGCTGAGTAGTAATCAAAACGTCACCATTGCAAATATATTCTTCCACAACACGTGCCGATGCTCACCACGCCTTGTCATTGCTACTATACTGCCAAATGGCACATATACTGATATCTACCGATTCTACTTCCATCACCGTATTCCCACCACAATTCGCACCCCCTCTCCAAACACGAGAGGTTGATCTTTCGCGCTCTGTATTTTCAAATAGAAGCGTCATTAAATACAAATGAAAAATGTAAATTTATACGAAGGGCGTCGAATAAATGTTTTAATACAATAAGTGAAATATTTTAACAGATAAAGAAGACATAAAATAAAGAATACATGTCGTTTGTTGAAAATTGAAGCACAATTAATGCCAAAGTTACATGAAAAAATATCCGTTTGAACTATTAATGCATTCGAATTACCGAATAATAATGTAGTTATACGTTACATTACACAAAATTATTTAAGAGAAAAAAGAAGACATTAAGAGCTCGAAATTATTTAGTTTAGTAAACAACGAAACATTCTCCACTATTTTTTTCTTCTTCTTCTTTCCTTCTCTTTTTTTGAACTAAAGAATTTATCTTTACTACGGAATAATTATCTTATTTTGGTATCATGAAAGGGAAATAGCTGTTTTTAGACGAGCGATGACCATTAAAATGATCAACAAATTGAAAGAAAAAGAGCATAGCCCTTGTTTATACAATAATGTTTTTTTTTTTGTATGAAACTTTATTAGTAATGAAAATAATAATTAAAACGAAATTGCTTGTTTTAACACTTAATTACCTGTAATTTCAATATCTTTAAATTTCTTTTGCATGCTCACATAGTGTTTGGTAAGTACTAATTGCTTTTTTTTTTTTTTTTTTTTTTTTTTTTGGGCTACGTTTTTTTTTTTTTTTTTTTTTTTTGGTTAATTTAATTAAAAGGAAACTATAAAGCGTAAGTAGTTCATGTGTACGTAAAAGCTTAGATGATTATTAATTATGTGTATAATGTTTTCTGTTGCTTATTTGGCCATTGACAGTGCGAGATAATATCGGTTTGGGAATTTTTTTGATGGGAAAGTATTGAGTGACATCACCTTTGCTTCTGTCTTTGATAATTGAATATTACGCAGCAAGGATAATGAAATTAAAGACATGGCGAAATAAAATGAGATGATCTGACCCAGGTTTACAAATTTTGGCCCCCTCCCCTGCAACAAAATCTGTAGGACCCCTCCCCCGAAGCCAGCAGTGTATATTTGCAACGTTAATAAGTCTAAGTACTTGTTTTTTTTTTTTTTTTTTTTTCAATTTCTTGGGCCGTTGGGCCTTTTAAGGACATGAGGCTACCCACACTCATGTCCTTAATCGGGCGGGTATACAGATCCGGGCCTGGAGATAAAGAATTCCTTTTTTGAGATTCTCCGTTGACCATTTTGATGCCCTCTCTTTGCCCACTTGCTCAGATTTATCTGAGCGTTTAAAACCGATAAACCAAGCAAACAAATTTTTTTTTTTTTTTTTTTTTTTTTTTTTAAGTTGCAACTATTATTTCTGGAAACAATTGGTGAAAAAAAAAAGAAGACAAACTTCATTGACACCATTCTTACGACAAATTTCAACGACAGAGAACAGGGTTATTCAAAATACAAAAATTATTTTTTCTATGATACATTTTGTTTTTACGTTTCCACAAAGCTTTAGTTTGAAACAATTTTATAGTTATGAAGACGTTTAACTTTTACTTTTTTTCATTGAATCTTCCTCGTAAGATATTAAACGGTTTATCTTCTTTTGTTTTCAAAAATATAAGTAGCTGAAGAATTTCTTTTCCTTTGTAGAAAATTTGTAAAAATTCTTCAAAGCTGTCAATTGGTGACTGTGCAGGAGGTCACAGACCAGAAAACAGGGACAAGAATCGAGATGTATCCATCGTTCCACGTAAGTTACATTTGTATTCTTCCTTTTGCGCATAATTACGTTAGTTACATTAGTATCTTTCTTGTGCGGATATAGGGCCTTTTCTAAGGAATTTCCCTCCTATTCCCTACACTTTCTCTTAATATTTTATTAATGGTTTGTTTGGGTTTGCATGTACACATTTTTTCAAAATTAATTTAAATAGAAAATATTAGCTCAAAGTCAAAAAAAAAAAAAAAAAAAGAATCTCTGTTAACTTATCTTCGTTCAATACGAGCTGCATTGCCCTTTTGAAGAGGAAACCAAAAATAGGGTAAAGGTGGACGATTAAGCGGCAACCCTTCATGTTTATTTCTACTATGTATCACTTTTCCTTTTCAGAAAAAAGAATATACAGTAGACCCTCGGTTTTACGCGGGTTTATTTTACGCAGTTTCGATTATACGCGGTTTAAGATTTGACACCTTTATTTTATTTTACGCGGATGAGTTTCGGTTTTACGCTTATGCGGCAATGCAAAAAGATTAAATTCTCCCCTCTTTCAAAATCCAAACTCCTAAAGATTGCAGATTACGCGTAATCAACTACATTTTGGCGTGCTAATGATCGAGCTTGGGTCACCGGAGACATTTTATACGATTAGTTCCAGAGCTCTTTCCAGAAGTAAAGTTATTAAACTCACACTGTTCAGAACTCACTGGAAGAAGAGCTTTTAGGAGTGACAAAGGAGGCCGAAACCAACGAGGGTACCGACGTCGGTAACGCACAACCAAAAACGTTCAAATTGAAAATTGCGAGCCATTCCTAGACAATAGAAATGATCTTTCTGATTTGTTAGTGAAGGAAGATTCTATCATGGAAATGTGACGCAAGTGATCATGGATGCGTTAATGCTCTGCAAAGAATTACAGAGAAAAATTCTTAAAGACTGCCGAAAGACTATCATAGCCAGCTCCTCTTTATAAACAGAACACGGAATTAATTTATGTTTTCTTTATGCATGTTGTGCATAAAAGTCGATATAAGTACACATTAAACTTATTATACAATTAGTCATCACTAGAATGAAGTATTTTGCTATCAACGGAACTAAACCCCTATTTTGACACTAGTATTAGGTCTCAATTTACGCGGCATTTCCCTGGAACGTAACCCTCGCGTAAAACGAGGGTCTACTGTGTTGCTTTCTAATAGTAAGATTTGTTTCTCTCTTTTTTTCTAGCTGACAATTTCCGACCTTATCTGACGTCATTCCAAAGCAATGACAACACAGATTACATCAATGCTGTTTTCGTAGACGTAAGTCAACTTTTATATTGCAAAAGTTTCTTTTTTTTCTTCTTTCTGTGCTAAGAGCTTTAAATAAGGAACAAATTGATATTAAGAGTATTAGTCTCAAAACGAGCACAGAATAGAATTTGAGATTTTGCATTGTTAATGGGGTTGTTTCCTTCAGTCAAAAGTACTACTTTTAGCCACTGAAATTGATAGAAAAGCAAACTAATAATGATAATAATAACAAGAATAAATAAATAAAAATAATAATAACACGGCGCCAGAAAAACTTTTTTTTCCCAATAGTTATATTTTATTTAATTTTATGACCGATTTTGGGAATAAGGCGTGGTCTTGATGACATCAGAAGTGATGTACTTTGGCACGCTGAATGTTTGTGCATTTTTTAAAAAAATATTTCCATTAAACAGCAATATTAATAGCAATCATAATGAGAATTTGGAATGAAGGCTTTTCTGAAACATGAAATTCATTAGTACTATTGCGCTGCAATTGTAATATTTTTTATCTTTGTGTAATGCCAAAATATTACGCTCTGTGCTAATGGCACCAGTGAATGGCATTTCATCACTTGTGATGTCATGAGCAGAAGCGTAAAAACCTAAAATTGAATTTGCCCACCGATTAAATTTTTTTTCACACTAAGCTTGGTCAAATTATTTAAAAAATGGTCAGATCCTATGTTTTTAAGCATGCTCTTTCAGAAAACAAATACTCCATAAAATTTCGAAAAAAAACAAATTAAATACACTTAATATAAAACTACTGTCATTTACATTTTCCCCCAAAGCGTTGTTTTGCATACCGAATGATGGGCGGAAAAACTAATGCACAAAGTATTATGGAATAGAAATGAACTAAACTAAGTAAAACAATTTATTTCATGTGCTTCGGTGAGCTTAAATCATCGGAGACATTTGCAGTTGGGGCACTGTAACCGGCTACTGCAAGTTAATTGAAGTATTTTGTTTAGATATAGTTCACACTTTTTAGAATAACAGCTAGGCCGGCAATTTGGGGTGCGCTGCTTCACTTTTTCAACTGTATCGTATTGTGCGGCTCTGAGAAGTTGAGCTCCGACTCTGACAATGTTTACCTCTGTTTCGGAAAATAGGGAAGGGTAATTGGCGCTAAGTTGAGTTGAGAAACTTTCTTAGTAGTTTTTCAAAAATATTCCAACTAAAAATCAGAGCCAATAACACGTCTATCTTTCACTAAACTCCCCTAAAAAAGGTAAACATAGTCAAGGACACAGCTCAACTAACCAAAGCTGCACTATAATTCGGTGTGAATTCCGACTTCCACAGTACACACATGCCATAAGGACCCGTTCATAGAGTAGGCAACCATTCAAATCACAATAACACATTCCCACAAAGAAAGGACAAGGACAGAAGAGCAAAAGTACATACATCCCCGAGCCGGGATTCGATCCTGGGACCTGCCCATCGCAGTCAGACTTCTCTGAATTTGGGTTGTTTCCTTCAGTCAAAAGTAGTACTTTTTGTCACTGAAACTGATAGAATAAGCAAATAGAAATAAAAATAATAATAGCATGGACCCAGAAAATACTTTGATTTTCCCAACAGTTATTTTTTAATTAATTTCTTAAAATGTCTGATTTTTGAAACAAGGTGTGGTCTTGATGACGTCACAAATGTGATGCACTTTACCGCATCTTTCTACTGCGATTCCACGTTATGATAATCAAGAAGCGAATTAAAATTGCGCTCTGTGAATGGCAACACAGAATGGCATTTCATCATTTGTGATGACATCGGACAGAAGCATAAACATTGAAAGCAAGCCGATTTAAGTCATTTTTTTTAAATATTAAACAAATTATTTAAAAAATGGTTAGATCCTATGTTTTTAAGCATGCTCTTTCAGAAAAAAATACTTTTAAAAATTTTGGGAACGACACCATTGACAAGGCGGTTAGCACCAGTAGCACGTGCTGTGATTAAAAGGGTGTGTGTGTGAGGTCTGGACTGTAAAAAACTTTTTTCCATGTACTCTTCAAAGATCCGAACAGATAGGTCTATCCCAATGTCTTAAATTCTGTGTATCGAACCCTGTGTTCCACTGATTATCTATCTCTTCCAGGGTTATACGAGATCCAAGGAATACATAGCTACCGAATGGCCTCTGCAGCGGACCATGCAAGATGTGTGGTCATTAGTGTACGACCACGACTGCAACACGGTCGTGGTGCTGGCCAATCCACAGCCTTCTAATGTAAGAGCACGTGTTTTTTTTCTATTTATAGCTTTCTAACTGCGTTGCCCGGCGTTGCACAGTCTGTCTCGAAAATGAAAGTTAAGTCAAGTGACTCATGTTCAAAAATTAAGATTAAATAGAAGGAAAGGTGTATAATCTCCCATCAATGTGTAGAAAAGATCAATTTTAAAATTTAAATTTGCACCTATTAGGATTTTTTTTTAATTCCAAAAATTCAGTCGTTGTTATTAATATACTTAAACATTCTGTTTCATGGATTTTCTGCCGACCCCCCCCCCCCCTATGTAGTCATTCCCCATCCTCCTAAGATCAAAGACCCCCCCCCCCTTAAAAAAGCAAGAGCCCCCCGCCTAAAAATGAAAGAAATACCTCTCAAAACAACCCCCTTAAAAATTTCAATGGCTCAGTCTGCGCCATGACCCTTTCTAGGTGGGTACCCCTGCCTTATGTGCCCTCTGGTACCAAATTTGGCAAAGATTCGACGCTAACTGTGGATTTGTATAAGGAGAACCACCCTATCTGAATTCTTGAGCAGCAAAAGATTTCTGTGCCAAATTCGGGAAAGTTCCGACGTAAACTGTGGATTTTTATAAGGAAGCAGATAGAAAAACATGCAGCCATTTTTATATATCTTCACCTCAGAGCAACAGTAAGATATCTAATCCTAGGAATAATAGTAAGATATCCTAATGTTGCTTTAAGGTGACGTCGATGTACGGAAAATTGCACGCCTTACCGACATAACGTGCTCTTTTTGACATTCCAATACCCTAAAAAAAAAAACGTTTTGATTCTACTTCTGTGAAATTTAATGACGTAATTTACTTTAAATTTATTTGATTAAATGTAAATGAGTATTTCGATCAAGTTTAAAGATGCTAATAAACACGTTGAAGTTAAGTTTGCACTTATCTGGTAAAGGACAGCAGTATTCCGTCAACCGTCTACTTTCAAAATCTTCTTGCCCTTAATCAATCAAATTTACAGCTCATTGTGCGTTGATAAAAACTGCACAATTTGATTGGTCAAATTTTTGCTGACTAAATCTTATTTAGTATTACAGTAAAACCTGTAAAATTGACCACCCTTGTAAGTTGATCACCTGCCTATGTTGACCGCTTTTGTCAGAAACTGAATTAGTCCTATTTTATATAATGAAGGAAAACCTCTGTAACTTGACCACCTCTCTATCTTGTGTGTTGACCACTAATGTACACCATATTTGGTTTGGAGTATTGTTAAACACCCTTTGCAAGTTGACCACTTGGTTTATTTAGTAAACTTAACTAAGCAAATTATTTTATTTTATTATTTTTTAAATAGTTTTTCAAGAATAATTTTAATTTACCAACTAAGTAAAACAGCAGCATAAAGCTTATGCTGCTCTTTATTCTCCAAACTTGTTTTTCTTGTGTTGTTCTATTTGAGATAGTCTTTCGTACTCTCTCTTAAACATGTGTCAGTAGAAAAGTACTAAGTATTTTCTTCCAATTACAATATTTTGTGGCAACACTAGAATTGTGCTAAAGAGTAAAGTTACTTATTTCTATGCAAGGAAAAGAGATAGTCCATTTTCATTTTCAACTGCCTTTATGAACTAGGATAATCCATTTTGCTGCTCTTTGTGTTACAAGTTTTGCATAAAATGGCTTCAAAAAGAAAGTTAGTTGAACTTGAGATTGATAAAAAGTATCAAATATTAAAATTAATTGAAAAGGAAGAAAGCCAGAGAAAATTAGCTGATACATATGGAATTTCTAAAATTAGTTTCTAATATAGTAAAAAACGAGGAAAAAAATTAAAATATTTGAATAACATTTTTAGTTATTGTTTCAACGTAATGTTAAGCAATAAACACGGGTTGAACAGAAAGAGTAAGTATCAATTAGTCAATAAATGAATACATGGTGAAAGAAATGACAAAAAATTTAAAAAAATCATTACCAACCTTTATAAGTTGACCACCTGTCTAGGTTGACCATCAAAGTACTACACCACAAGTGGTCAACTTACACAGGTTTCACTGTACATGCATAAATTTCGACTTTTCAGTTTAAAGATCATTGGTAAGAAATTTTCCGTCGGAATACTTTCTATTTCCTTGTAGAAAACTAATAAAAAAATTCTTCTTGCCTCGCAGGCATTTCCCCCTTTCTGGCCTACCGAACGGGAAAGGAAAAAGAAATATGGACCTGTCTTTACAGTAGATATGGTTTCTTCGAACCATTACCCGAATATTAGGACGTGGATCTTCAGGATAAACAAAAGAGTAAGTCTGTGTCTCCTTTTCAAATGAAAATGATTCATTTTAAAAAATGTTTGCCATGTTATTCAGTTTAGCTCTGATGATTTGAATTCCAATGGACGGTAGATCGTTCTGAAGAACGAGAGATCAATAAACCAACCATCCCCGAAATGACGTTAGTCTAGGCACAATCGGTCGATCGACTGGTGTTGCTATTAAACGACTTTTGATACTCCTGATCCTGATGGTGCTATTAGATCGCTCTTGGTTATTGCCCAATGAACCTGGGTTAACGCAACGATCGTCTTATTCAATAACACAGAGGAGCAAAAAAAATAAGTTTTTTTTTTTTTTTTTTTTTTTTTTGTGCCCAGAGTTTGAGAACGGATTTTATATAGGAGAGTCCAGGGCTTGTATGCGATGGGGTAAGTGTGCGAATATTAAATATTTTTTTAGTTTTTGGTTTGATAGCTCTGAGTGAGCTGTCACGTAACCACGTAGCTGCCTCGCTACTGTCAGTGTATTTCCAGTGAAATCTGCCAAACTGAATGTGTTGCACTAGAGAAAGTTATTTTTTCATAGTGTTGAGTTATTTTTTTCATCTTTAGTTATTCTCTTATAAAACATAAAATAGTAGAGTAAATTATCAAAACTTATTAATACTGAATAACCCACGCTTCTGCGCAACAAATGACGTCTTATTCAGATTATTTTATGAAACAATTTTCAAACCAGTGTAGCTTGATTTCAATACAGCGTGTTGGAGCTAGTAGGCGAACTTTCTTCGGGGACAGTGTGTGAATTCGCATACTTTCCTCAAGTTAAGTTTAGAATCAAAACATTAAACAATTGAAATTTAAATGCTGTAAATTGTCAATTTAATGAAATAGTTGAATTAGTTACACTATTCTTGAGCTTATCATTTCTTATATACATGCTTATACAATTGCCAACATAGTGCTCTTCTTTCCGGAAATGAGAAAATACAACAGAAAAACCAACAACTTGAAAACCCCACCAGATGTAATGCTGCATGTGTGGTGCATCCCTTAGTGGGTAGAAGACAGCTCAAATATTTCCTGATTTTTCCCTATTTTCCTTTCAAAAAAAAAAAAAACTCTGATTCTCTTACTAGACATTTACGATTCCCACGTCAATAGAAGGGCTTGCTTTTTGTAAGGAAACTAAAAATAATAATAACACTACTCTCTTTCATACCACATTGTAGCCACAGGTTGCAGAACCTTAATACGAGCGTAGATGGTCCATTGAAAAGTTTGTTAATTCCACCTGTGATTCTTGGATAGTGAATAATCCAGGAAAGCCAATGACGATTTACGACGTACCAACGGTGGTAACAGTTGCTTTTCCACAAGGAGCAAGCCCCATAAATATTATGAATGGTTTCAAGGAAGTTGGCCTGTTTCCCTGCAATTCAAACATTTTTCTGGACTGTGAATTCATGCCAAGTTACATCAATGATCGGCCAGATTCCCAATCTCCCGTATTTATGAGTGAACCTGTTTGTCCCAGCAGCAGCCCTATGTTGGAAGAAAGTAGTAAAACTGGATGTAGCTGTCCTGGAGCAGATTCAGTTGCTACTTCATTCAATAATTCATATTTAGAGTTTCTTACGGAAGATAGCGCTATGCCTCAGCTAATCCCACATACGTCTCTGAGGATCATTCTAAATCAAATAAGACCTTATCCTAAAGCTTGAGAAGGTCAGATCAAAAAAGGATGGAAACAAAAGAGGTCAACAGCAATACTCTTTAATACAACAGTCAAAAAGGCTCTTCAGGAAGAAAGAATCGCAGCAGAAAAACGCAAATCATCACAAAAAGTCCCCACAACACACAACAAATCTATGATTCCAAGAAAAAAAGAATGTAAACCCAAAACAAACATAAAAAGAAGAGCGGAGACAAATAAAATAGTTCATTTCAAATAATGTGTGCATTTTCAGCATTTACTTCCAAAATCAAAGTTAAACCTTTTATATGGGTGTAACATACCTGATTTAACAGCAACTACAATACTTCTTTCGCATATTTTCATTCATTTGTAAGTTTTACTTGCTTATCTAAAGCATCATTGAGGCTTTATGTGAAATTTTCTGCGTCTATTATGAATTTTTCTCAATTCGCTAACACCCATACGGCTCGCCAACTTACCCCGTGACGGGGCAAGTGTGCAAACTCTGCGAAGTTTTATAAAAAACTACGTAAAAAATACACAAAGCATAGTACTAACAAAAGAAAAATACGACTTTATTGCTGATACCATACAGATTATCAAAGCTATAAAAGAAAATTTTTCTACTTTATTTACAACCTTTAAAAAAAAAATAAAGTTTAAAAAGTTCGCCAACTATCCCCTATGTTAGGGGCTGTGAATCGAAGTATGAAACTAGTTTTTTACTCGCAGCTCTACTTTTTCAGATAAGTGCTGCTGTTTTACCCAAAATATGCAGCTTCAACTCAATTTTGTGCACTACTAATGCAAGTATAGGCTTCTGAAACAGGGATTGCTTCCAGCATATATGCCATATTTTGAGTCTGCAATCCAGTTACGTTCAGGAAAATTCACTGCAAGGAGTAAATATGTGACAGTAGGTTTAGTAACAACGCTTCAATGAATTAAGGTCAACTTGTAAGTTCTGGCTTTGCATATATTCGCTTCGCGTGATGTTTGACGAGTTGGATCTTTGTACAGTATATGATATTTTCATGGCCCGATTAATATAGTCGGTGACCTTAAACAAACATTTTTTTGGGAGTCATCTGCAGTCAAACCTTATACAACCTTACAAACATAAGCATCAATAGAGAACCAGGGGTGATGTTTTCAGGGTTGTTGAGTTGTTGAACCACTCATTCAAAATACGTGTTGTCAGAAGAAAGAGCATCCCACACTTGTACATCTGAAAATGCTTAATAAATAACGGAAAGTACCTTAATTTTATTTCATTTTCTAAAATAATGCACTAATAAAATTTAAGTATTTTTTTGAGCCCTTAAAAATCGGGGACCCATGTCTAACAGCCTAATTGGTCTGTTTGGTAATTGAGCTCTGATTTATTTTATAATACAGTAGGAATGAAAACTCCATGTTTCGTTTTTTATATGATCTTTGGGCGTTACTTAAACCCATGTCACATATATTTCAATATTATATCTTAGAAATTTGAGCTCCTGTGTAAAACTTGATGTCATATTTGAACTCAGAGTACAAACTTCATACGAAATCAGCTCCAAATACCTGCGCACCAAAATGTCTATTCCCCTGTGTAATGACCAACAATATGGCAAAATGAAATGAAATTTGGCAAACATTTTTGCCTTTTTAATTTTACCTGTTAACATGTCAACTTCAGGAGTGAGATAGGTCTCAAAGCAAACATGAATAACTTTTACAGGTGGTATCCTTGACTGAGTTAATGGCGGGAGTGAAGGCAGAGCCCAAAACGACGCAGCTGTTTCAAATCACATGTTGGCCGGCGGGTCACAAAGTACCGACTTCCACCAACGCGCTAGTCGAACTGATGAACATGGTAGAGCGTTGGAGGCAGAGATCCACCTATGGGCCCGTGGTCGTCCTTTCAGCGTAAGTATTCTCGCCTGTTGCCATCAAGTTGCAACTAATCAACGAAACTTAAGAAAAGTGTACAACCACCGTGTATTGTGAAACTTAAGAAACATTTTTTTCTTATGAAGAAAAATCGACGCTTTCAAATAGCTAAATATTAAAAATCAAGCAAACGTTTTCGTCCAGTTAACGAATTCTTGTTAATTGATTAAAATTACAACTTTAAAAAAAAGACAAAAACGAATTTAAAATAAAACCGCTTTGAAACTCACATTTCCATAGTGAAAGTGGTGTAGGTTTATGTTCGTCTGGGCATCGCAAACATATACAGGGAAAGAAAATGCAAACACGTAAACGAATATTGTGTTCCCATTATGAGTAAAGATAAATGCTGTCAACACTCAGTTAAAGACTTGGTGCTTTTGTTTGTTAAAGAATAACAGTAATGTCTCCAAATTCGGCACTGAATCACGAAATTCTGTTCTAATTATGCGTTATTTCTTCGATGTAAATGATTTTAAAAAATTATAAAAGATACAAAAATACGTAGTATTTACAAATTTGTTACAACATTCATGATGTGGGGAATTCAGCGAATTAACTTGAAATATGCGGAATATCGCGTACTGTCACAGTGGTGCTCAACCTGCGGCCCGCGAGCCAAATATTTCTCGCGAAACCTATCCATGTGGCCTGTTTTTCTGCTCGATATTACAAATCAAAAAAAGATTTGCTGCAAATTTTTAGCCATATGGTCAGAAATTGGTGTTTGAAGGACAAATTAAAACTTCGTAATAATAAAACTAGCATGTAGTAATGATAACAAAATACTTGGTTTGTAATTTTCCTTCCTGTACCGTGCTTCCAAATGTTTCAAGGAAAAAAATTTAAGCATATTTAAAAATGATATGCTTTCTGGCCCACAAGCGTCATCTTATGAGGTGCAGCCCTCGAGTAAAACAAAAAGGAGCTGATGTGTGCATCACATGACTTCCTTTTACTCCAATTTAATGTCATTTTCTCATTATTGGCAGCTTTAATGTGATTCAATAGTTTACTCTCTAAATATCACCAACAGTAGCTAAATTGAAACAAGATTTAAAAAAAAAAAATGAAAACAAAAATCGCCAAATTTGTCGCCAAGTTGGTGACAAAATTTGGCGACCAAAAGACTGGCGATATATCTTCAAGTGTCCGCCAAATTATAAAACCACTTGAGTTTACATCGAAATTAACAATGATTTCCCCCCAAAAAGGGGCAAAAGACCCCCTTTGGAGCATTCGAATGCAACCAAAAAGGGAGGTGCACAACTAGACCCCATTAGGAGTCTAAGTACCAAATTTCAACTTTTTAGGACATTCCGTTCTTGAATTATGCGACATACATACACACATACATACGTTACGTACATACAGACGTCTCGAGAAAACTTGTTGTAATTAACTTGGGGATCGTCAAAATGGATATTTCGGGTGTCTGTACGTTTCTAGGCATATATCCAAGTGTGGTCGGGTTGAAAAATAAACTCAACATTCATTCGGTAGTGAGCAAAATGGAAATTAAGGTCAATTTTTGAGTGAACATTTTTCCGCTAATACAATATTTCCTTTTTTTGTAAAAGGAAGTAAAAAAGTTTATGCACCATTGCTATATCAGAAGGCTTATAACCCACAAAATTTAAAACTTTTATTTTTCTGTAGTAATGGCCGCTCTCGTGTTGGAGTGTACTGTGCTGCTTGTGTGTCCATCGAACAGGTAATTCAACACGGCGAAGTGGATGTGTTCCAAGCTGTCAAAACTGTCCGACGACATCGGCCACAACTTGTTGAAAATATGGTACGTGACAGAACAAGAGGTTTGTGAGTAGAGTAAGCTTTCTTAAATCGCCACTGAATGCACTTAGAAATTGAGACGAGTTAAGTGGAGAGTCTTTTTCAATATAATTCCTCTACTTTCAACATCGAAATTATGTGAAGTTTCTTATGGAATATAATATCGTTCTACTAACTAATTCATTCTTAAATAGTGCCGTAAAAAAGTCATATTAATTTGTAATTTATTTTTTACCGGTAAACCTTTAAGGAAGAGGGAGAGGGTCGAAATGTGGTATTTATCAATTTTCCTTACCTTTAAAAAAATAAAATGAAAAAAAAAAATGCATTTTGCCGTATACTTTTTTTTTTTTTTTTAAGTATAGCAATAAATTGTGGGAAATGAACGGCGAAAAGGATTGTAAGTCAAGTAGCATAGTACATAATTGAATCGTCAGGTTTAAGAAGGGGGTGAAAATCAAAATTGTCAGAATTACTTTTTGAGTTCTAAATTATCTCCAAGCGTTGCTCTGCTTGTGAATGGTAAAAAGAATAAACAAACACCAGTCCCTAAAGGCATATATAGCAAAAATTTGGTGGTGATTGAATGCAAACTCCATCACTTGTACAAATTAGTTCGATTTTTTAAACCTTTCATTTTTGGATTGATTCCTTTCGAAACCTGAACGATTCATTGGGGTTGTTTCCAAAATTTTAAAAGTATTTTTTCTGAAAAAGCATGCTTAAAAACATAGGATCTGACCATATTTTAAATAATTTGTTTCAGTTTAATATTTAAAAAAAAAATACTTAAATTGGTGCGCTTTCATTGTTTAAGCTTCTGCCGATGACATCACAAATGATGAAATGCCATTCAGTGTTGCCATTCACAGAGAATAATATTTAATTCGCATCTTTACTCACGTGTACTGGCAACGATATGGTTGATGGCAAACGTAGAGCGCAATTTTCATTCGCTTCTTGATTATCATAACGTGGAAACGCGATAGAAAGATGCGGCAAAGAGCATCATTTATGACATCATCAATACCACGCCTTGTTTGAAAAATCGGACATTTTAAAAAAAATTAAGAAATAACTGTTGGGAAAATGAAAGTATTTTCTGGGTTCATGTTTTTTTTTTTTTTTTTTTTTTTTGCTTATTCTATCAATTTCAGTGACAAAAAGTGCTACTTTCGATTGAAGGACACAACCCCATTAGGCGAAGTAGAACAGTAGGAAGAAGTATGATAATGGAATATATCAACGCGGCGACTTATTGGTGTGCCGATTTACCAGGGCTTTACGAGGGGATTTCATGTGATTTAATTGCTCTTCCTAACTTACGGATAAGTTCATTTACATTACTTGAACATTTTTGTCTTTTCGCAGACGGAGTACAAGTATTGCTACGATTTGGTGTTACACTACGTACTGCATTACCTGAACAGCCTCTAATCATCCTGAAAAGCATCTAAAAGACTAAGGAAAACACTAACATCCATGAGAGATAAAGATTACATCAAATTCCGATGTCAAGTAATGTCAGCGCATACAGAACAAATATTGAGTGTACTGACTCATGCATTGAGATGTTCTTCAACATTTATACAATGCTCAACTCTGCATTTATGACACTCACGTGTGACGTCACGTTTCAGCGAGAAAACTGTTAGCAAGACTCTGATATTTCGAGTGGTGAAACTTATAATTACAGGCAACGTTGACGGAAAAAGTAATAGGGTTTTAATTTAAGAAAACTTCTGAATTTAGCAATTTTACTATCTAATTAGAAAAACTATTATACTCGGAGTAGAGTTAAATTGACAAAACAGTACAAAACCTACAGTACAGTAGAAGGCCAATACCTTTTCATATATATTAATTTTCAACTTGCATGATCTGCAAACATCTTACTAGTTTTCGGCACATTTGAAAAGAACGTTTTAGGTATAGCTGCTATCTGAAAAAGCAGTACAGGAAAAAAAATCCCATACATATGCTCATATAAAGTAGATTTCTTTCGTGATTCATTTTGGCAAACATTTTTTGGCGAATGTACAAATTTTGAAAAGTAATTATGATTAATAAAGCAAATTCTTTGCGAAAGTTTCTATAAAATATTTTATTTTTATTATTATTTTTTCTTTGCATTTTGTATAAATTTGTATTCAATTATGTGCTAAATTTCAGTTTCCTAAACAAAATATTTTTACTATTATTTGTTTTCCAATTACATTTCAATTTATGCTTCTTTTATACCAAAAACCAAAATCTTTTAATTCCACATCAAACACAAACTTCTTTGGTGGCACTAATTCATTCATTAAACATGAAGCATTTATTCATCATTAGAGATAATTCCAATCTAAAATCATTAAACAGTTGTGATTATTTCAGTATCATTATTACATATCGAAGACTTCTTTACTTCAGGCGTTTTATTTAAAAGGGAAGGCAATAAAAAAAGTACCCAGCTTTTCTTTCAGACAAAAATTAGTCAAATCTTACGCCTTCTGCCTTTTCAAGTTAAACTTCATCGACTTTCAACTTCAGTGCGTCTTTTTTTCTTTGCTTATTTTTCCTTGCCAACATTGTGGTGAAAGCCCAGGGAAAAATCTCATTGTCACAGCATTGCACTTATATTTCGGTAATAATGCACAAAGGTGACGATCTACCTGTATAGTTATTCCATTAATTCCCAGATGGCGCCACTGAAATTCGACATTGAAGTAATCTGCACTTAGTGGAGCCGCCTAAGAACTAATTGACTAAAGTAACAGCTAGATTGCCTTCGAAATGAATACCTACGCCTTCTTTCATCTTTCGTATTATTTTGGAGAGATAAGACAAGAGCATAGCTCATATTAAAAACTAATTGATGAGAGATATGTTAAAAAAAAAAACATGAACAGGTTTTAAAAGTTATACAGTAAGCTGTATAAAGACATATATGAGGTTAAAGGAGTGGAACATTTCTTCCGCTATCCTGCCTTCATAGATTACACCGGCCTTGCCTGTACCCTAGCAATGAGAGAGGTCCAATTGTTTTTGATACTGCAGAAATCTTATTTGTGTAGAAGAGATATATATTTTGCACATTTCTCAGATTTTAATATCACACGCTCTGTTTATTGTATTGTCCAAATGCGTAGAAACCTTCGCCCTTGTAGCTATTTAATAAAAGTAGTTGAAGTTGCTGTGGCGTCTTTTATTTTGCTGAAGACTTGACAACATGGTTCGAAAATATACAAAATAGAGCAGGTGAATGGGGATGGATATGAAAGGCATTTATAAAGTTTCTAAATAACCTAATTCCTGAAAATTTCCGGGTTAATTCCCACGTCTCAAAATTCCTGAGTTTTTTTGCATACCTAGTGCTGCGTTGCGTACACTTTTCGTCCTACAGTTCTAATTTACACTCAAGGGTTTATTTATTCCAGCTTTGAGTGAAACCTCATCTTAAACAGAGAGCTTACAGTGCAGAAAAAAAAAAAAAAAAAAGAAAGAAAGAAAGAAAGAAAGAAAAAGCTATAGTTTTTAAAGTAACTTTATCCACTGCCCCACTAGATGGCGCTGACGCTTAACAGACTTGGACAATTTTTGACTTTTCTGTATTAAACCGATGAAACTATGACCCGCTCATGCATCCAACAATCAATGTCAACGTTTCAAAGTTTGTTTATTTTGATTGGACGTCGCCCATTTTGACCGCAAGAGGCACTGATAGGAACCCCTGCATCCACCAATCAATGGCAAAGTAATAGAAACAGGGGTTCCCTGTAGCGCCCTCTTCGTTGCCATGAGTTTCAGTGATTGATTGTCACGGCCTATATGAATTATGTAGGGCCATGCTTTAGCTGTTATTCGGATGACTTGGTGCACTGAAGTGGTGTGTTCAACTCCCACTCTCGTTCCGGAAGCACAGTCACTTTGGTCCATCTAACCAGCCTAGAGCCGCTATATAGACAGGCAGACGCATCAGCTTAAGTTTAGCCATTTTGGATCGGATTTTTCATTGTTGCGGAGCTAGGGTTATCAGAGCAAACTTTCGGGTTTTGCCAAATTAGCCCAAAATAATACTTTATTTAATAAACAATTCATGTGCCGCTAATCATTGCTCGCAGTGGGAAATCACCAAACGCGATAACTTGACAGAAAAGACAACCACTCAAACACGCGCTCCGATCCAAAATGACTGATCTTGATCTGATGCGTCGGCTCGTACATATAGGAGACTTAAACCAGCCTATCTACGTTTCCTTTGGTGCACCAACTATCACCGCACTAGAGTCAATGCCTGTGAACTGAAAAATGACGTCATCATGCATCGGCCGATCGTCAGCCATACTAATGTGTTACGGAAATTCTGCTACATGTTAAATTTTTCATATCACCGCTTCTTTCAATCTCCAAGTATTTGATATTTTAAAACAGAAAATCAAAGTTGGATTTGAAATCCGTAGTAAGCGATATTTTTCCCCAAAATTACAAAAAAAAAAAAAAAAAAAAAAAAAAAAAAAAAAAAAAAAAAAAAACAACAACAAGTTTTGTAAATTATTGAAAATGTTAGAGTTATTTTCTTTGACGCAATTTTAACTTAGCGAGAAGTTTTGATGTTATTCTTTGCCTCAATTTTTAGCCTAAATTACATAGAAACTACTTTGGCGAATCGATGAATGTTTTTTTTTTAATTTTTAACAAAACAATCAATAAAATGAGCTAAATTCCCTATTAGTATGAAAAAATATCCACCAAACAATTTAATTAAGCTTTTAAAATCCACCAAAAAAAAAACTAATTCATTAAACATAAAAAATTGATTAAAATAATCCTGAAAACAAACAAACCAACATTAAAAAATCCATTAATAATAATCCGCCAAAAGGACTTTTTTATTATAGGTGCGTTACTTTACTTGGTAACTTGTTTATTTTTTACCTTGGCGAAACAAGAAAATATCGTTTATGTTTGCTCCTCTTTTTCGAGTTTTACATTTCTATGGAACTTTTAATATTAATTAATGATGCAAGTTATACGGCGGTATATATATATATATATGTTTTTGCTATAGTGCGTCATTTGACACAGTATTGCTTTTCACGTCTTCACCTTCAACATAGAAAAAAATATTTGACCCTGAAAATGACCTTTCTTTTGATAAGGAAGGTATTATGAACACTTAATTTTTCAAGAAAGGTAAAAAGATTTACTTCTTTAAAATAAAAAGTTTGAATGTACAAGCACTTAAATCAAAAGCAAACATTTCTTAATTTTATTAAGAGGAAAACGGAAAATCTTCAAATTTCAGAATTATAAATCTACTACATATATATTTATACAGAAAATATATATCGTAAAGGTATTGCAGGTATTAGTGCAGCAGAAGTACACTTTCAAAAGGCATATTTTTCATCTTGGCGATTATTTTTCATTTCATTTACTGTTGCCAAGTTCGATTAAACTTACAATGAAGTTACTCTTTTTGGCGATACCATGTATTATTTTGTTTATTAATGGACTTATGATAAAACGAACCATTAAATAAGACTAAATGTTGCGTTAAAATAAAAAGTAGTTCGCCTAATAATTAAATTAAGCTATTAAAAAGAAAATTGTCCGCCAAACAAAAAACAAGCTAAATGAAAACCGTGAATGGTTCTTCTGAAATAAATCGCCAACTAAATTAAACAATTCTTAAGGCTGTTTCTTCAGTCTCAGAAGCTTTCGTTTCTAAGATTTATTGGACATAGCAACAGCAACAACTTTTCAAAATACAACAACAGGTTTCGTTAGCTAAAACATTTCTTTTATTTACTATACTATAGAATTAAATTAGTTCAAAGACTGTTGGCTACGGAAAAAATCAAAATTATACTCGTTGAGTGATAACATTGTCGATTGGCAAGTTTTTACTCCTATATGAACACTTCAAAAATACTTACCCAAGTGGATAAGGTAGCACTTTTGAATACCTAATGCTGTAACTGTACAAAACTACGACATTTCTTACATGCGGGATAAAGGTAAATTAGCCCTCTCTGTCAGGATTTTTTTTATCGAATGATGCGAGGAATTCAAAGATAATTTTCTATTGACGGTCAGTTTTTCTTGAGCCGACATCACACTTGAAACTTTAATGTAAAAAATGCAATGTCCAGTTAACTGTAACATAACAGGTAACAGAATCACATTTTTTTGTCATCATTATGTGTACTTGAGGTAAAATATCAATAAGATGAGACAGATTACTTATGTGCATCTCACTCGGCAATTCATGATAAAAATAATCATTCACAATGCTACAAAACTCATATGGAGCCATAAGACTCATTTACAGTCTGCTGCAACCACATTTATGAATGGGATTCAAAGTTCGGAACTACTTTGATATACCCCCCAAATCGGAAGTTTGGTGACTTTTTTTTCTCGCCAAGCAAAATACCTGTTTTTGTTGCCACAAAGCTTTAAAAAAAAAAAAAACTCAAAAAATGGTACAAAATACAAGAAAATACTAAATTTGGCAACAGCAAAAACCTAAAAGCTGAAAAAAACAAAATTGGCAACACCAAAATAAGAAACAGCAACCCTAAAAAGTCCGTAGAGAGTGCCAGATTTGGCGCGCAATTTTTGGGGGGTTATATCAAAGTTATACCCAAAGTTGTCTCATGTTATTACGATCCAGTTAATTAGCAATATTTCCCAAATCTAGCATCCACTGGATCACTTCGTACAGATCCAGGGCAAAAATGACGTTTTTTGCTCTCTTTTGGAAACGAAAAAGCAATTTTCTTTGCGAAGTTACACAACACATTTATGGACCAAAAAAAATTCGTTGGACTAAAGAGAAATTTTAAAGGTAAACTGGCCGATCCCCGCATTTCTTAATTTTACATTACTAGCCTTATGCATTGGTCTTTTTTCATTGCACGTAAATAAGCATTTTCATGAAAACTCAGCAAATAGTTTTATCCTTTTTGTTAGGCCTTGAATATTTATTTCTCGAGCAAGTTGGATCATTGTTATGAATACTACAACTTCCGTTTCAATTATGCTTATCATATATTTGGGGACGTTTCTTTTTGCATTTCTTATAGATATTTGTCTTTTCTTCCGATTGCTGTGGAGTGAATTACTTATTCTTGCGTTAAACCTTTTATTAGCGTTCATACTAATATATGCCAATTTGAGGGAACGTAGACTCAAATGGAAGTACTACTACAGCAGACCTAAGAATGTCCCGATCAGACCACCCACAGCTCATTTGCTGAAAAACAAGTTCATAGCGAGGTGGAAAGAGACCCATTTGAATTACAGCTGCAAACTACCACTGGAACGTCTGTCATTTCTGAAATACAGATACCAAATCGCGCCTTTCAGGATGATAACAAGTTCGTCAGGGGTGAGTCTACGTGTCCTGAAGTCCCTGGCCATCAAGAATTACGGAATTTGTTCAGATTCCGAAATTTGCCACCCAAGATCCAAGGTGACGTCCATGACGGAAGCGTACGTACAGCACAGAGCGGTGATGTATTTCCAGGACATCCGCGGTTTCAGCGACCAGAGACGTCAGTGCACTATTCCCGGTGAACAACAAGAGGAGGGCAGCGCAGAGGATCTAGACGTTCCACGTGGCTCATACATTCCTGGCGTAACGGAGAGCTACCTGCACAAAATCTATAAGATTTCCGATTACAAAGAGGAGACGGAAAGGGAGAAGCTGAAGTGGCAGTCATTCCGCAGCGACATTGAACAGTCCAGGAAGAAACTTGATGACGTCAAAGACGTTTTTTATTTCTTACGGCAGGTGGAAAAGAAGCCGAGTGTTAACAGAATGGCGACACCAGTTATGGGAAAGGGACAAAGAATGAAATCTGTTTTTAAAACGTTGTTCACAAGAGAAAAATAAATTATTGTACCAACTAGCTGCAAGGAAAACAGTTTTTGCGAAAAATCCGAATCATGTGTTGATGGAGAAAGGGGCAATAAAGGGCTCTTGGCGAGTTTTCTAAAATTGTGGCCCCACAGCCATTCCAGAAGTTCACTTAAAATGTCAAAATTTCGCCATATAGGTTATACGATTAAAATTTCAAATAATCTGCAAATATCCACATTACAATTTCCATCAAAATGTAAAATAATCCGCCAGCTAAATTGAACAACATTAAATAACAATCGTCAATCTCATCAACCAACCAAGTTATCATAACCCATGTGTTTTCTAGTTTTCTCCTTTTGTCTACAGGATGTTTTATATTGAATGGGAGAAAAGAAATCACATCTGTGAACGTTAAACATTGTACTTATTTCATTTTAATAAATCAAATTAGTGAAATTATATTTATATATATACAATCCAGATTTCTATCTATAAAAGGTTTATATGTGGCTCTCCGGTGACACGATAAATATCAATGCGGTATTCAAGTTCCTGCTACACTCGTCATCGAGTATACTTTAAAGTATATTCGACGGAGTCATTAACAACTGTTAATGGCTCCGAGTACTTAAGTTATGCGCTATTTAAAAGGTGTTGCCCCCATTTCCTGAGGACTTACAGGAGCTAGTCCGGGGGAAATGGAGGCACAAACACTTTGTCTTTTAACCAAATCTAATAGGGAAATGAAAAATTCAAAAGGGGCTAGATTTGGAAATCTCGGTGGCCAACACAGCAATGGCCTGATGACCTAGCATGGAAAATCTGGCGATGAGCTGAAACTTCTTCACCGTCCGTTCAATGGTTCGAGGCGCATTCCGGATATTCCGAAACAGGGTACGCTTTCTCTTTTTTTTCTTACGTGAATGGGGCATTTTTTTTTTTTTTTTTTTTTTAACGATAAATGACACAATTGACACCATACATACAATACCAGAAGTTCATGTTTTGATCTATATTCTTGAGATAACTTTCTCATGTACGTCATCAGTAGTAGCATCAGCAGCTTGGAGAGATGTCTGAACGAAGCTCTGCTGAGACTTCGACAGTAGCAGAGAACAACGCTATGACTGTTAGTGCTTCGAAAACAGCATTCCAACTATTCCCACTCCCTACCAAATCTTTGGCAATAAAGCTTGCCTACAATAATACGGCCCTGGCCTGGTAGACGGTGATATCCGGAAATTCTCTGGAGTTCATTAGATCGACGGCAGACATTGTCCGTCTCACATCAGCCAATGTGCTGAATAGGACAAGATCAATCAAGAGACGAACAGTTACAACTTGAGGATCAAACCAAAATTTTTTTAAACAACCTACAAGTTATATATCAGATCAGTCCTGGAATTCGAGAGTGAAGAGACCAAAACTGCCAGTAAATGCACTACCGAAGTACTTGATCGTGAACAAAATACAGTCGAGTCCCGATTTACGCGAGGGATGCGTTCCAAGACCCCTCGCGTAAGTCGAAATTTCGCGTTGTGGAAAAGGGTATGCGTAAAACCTTCTATAAACATGCCCAATTATTTTAGACACTTGTAAACATCCCCTCAACTATTAATAACCATTTCTCAACTAAGCATTACTGTTTCTTACATAAAGAACTGAAAGTTTACTTATATTCTTTTTAAAAACCATTTTATTCAACATAAAATACTGCTACGATGCACAAAATCAATGATCAATGGGAAAGAAAGACATAAAGTACGTACGTAGTAAGAAAAGCAAATGCACTATAGTTGTACTGTACAGTAGATCCAGTAATGATATTTTTAACTTAAACAAGAAGTTTTGTCTAGAACTGTACGAGCCTACTTTCCCGTATACCCATACTACTTCCTAGTACCTGATCAATATTCTTAAAAATAGCTAAAATCGCAAATTGTTTCAAACATATTTTTTAATATTTTAAGCTAACTTCCAGGAATAAAATATTCCTCACTCATCTAAAAAAATTAGATGAGTAAAAAAAAACGAACAAATAAAATAGCAGCACCTTTTAAACAAAGCAGCTAATACACTTTTTTCCGTTTGAAAAAAAAAATCTTTAACAGCTTTCAAAACGAAAAAATAATATTTAAAATTAATAAGCTCATTAAAATAAATACATCGTACCAAAAAAAAAATCGTTTTTTTTCCTTTTACCAAAAAAAATTTTTTTAATGAATTAATGCACTTACCAAAATAAATAACAAGAAGTTCTGTCTAGAACTAGACGAGATTACTTTCCCGTATACCCATCTACTTTCTAGCACCTGATCAATATTCTCAAAAATAGCTAAAATCGCAAATGTTTTCAAACATATTTTTAAAATACTTTAAGCTGATTTCTAGGAATAAAATATTCCTCACTCATCTAAAAAAATTAGATGCGTTAAAAAAAAAACTGAACAAATAAAATAGCAGCAACTTTTAAACAAAGCAGCTAATACACTTTTTTCCATTAAAAAAATCTTTAACAGCATTCAAAACGAAAAAATAATAATTAAAATTAATAAGCTCATTAAAATAAAAACATCATATCAAAAAAAAAAAATCGTTTCTTTTTCCCTGTTGACAAAAACAATTTTTTAAATGAATTAATGCACTTACCAAAATAAATAAAAACAATAAAATGTCAACTTAAAAAAATAATTTTCATTGTCAAAAAAAAAAAAAAAAATCGTCTGCGCATAACTTTATGTAGAAACATAAATGACTTTATTTCACAGTTAAAATAATAGCTGCGGAGTCGGAGTCAATCTCATTTTGGGGTAAAGAAGTCGGAGTCGTATATCAAAGAATCGGAGTCAGTCATTTGTCCTTCGTGTATAAATTTTTGCCAAAGCTACGAAGTCGGGGAGTCGGAGTCCGATTAATTATCGGGTATAGGAGTCGGAGTCAAGTGCCCCTAAATTTTCGGAGTCGAAGTCTGGAGTTTGGCGTCAAGAGCTATTTCCAACAAAATTTGTTTGAAGTAAATCCGCCTTAAAGTACGGAATCTACATTGACTTTCCGTTTCCCCGTAGGCGCTAATGTTAAGGGATTTGAACTGTTCAAAATTGAACGGAAAATTTTTCAAATCAAAAAGATATTTTATATACAAGTTTTTCATCAAAAGCTTTTTCCTGCAAAGTTTGTTTGAAGCAAATTCGCCTCACAGTTCGGAATTGCCTTGAATTTCCCCGTAGGCGCTAATGTTAAGTTTTGTTGAACTGTTCAAAATTGAACAAAAATTAGTTCAAATCAAAAAGTGAAATATGGGAATAAAGTGTCCTCGCCGAGATCTTTCGAATAAAAAAAAGTTTGTTCGAATCGGACACCACAAACGAAGAAAAGTGCGATTCTAGTCATTTCAAACCAAACTTTCCCAATAAGAAAAATATGCATTTTTCAACACTCAAAGTTATGATTGAAAGCTAAATAATGATAAGAGAGAGAGAGAGAGAGAAATTCTCTTTACATGACTTGAGGCGCACTTTTCTACGTTTGTGGTGTCATTTTCTTGGAATTTTCGAAAACTACGGGAATTCTTAAATTGTCCTTTCTGACCCAGAAAAGTTATTTTGTCCTTTTGAGTGCATTATGAAAAGTGCTTTTATTTTAAACATTTGTATTTTTATTTTAAACATTGTATTTTAAAAAAAAAATCTGTTATTTTCTTTTTTTTCAATTGGGTTTTTTTCTGAAATTTTAAAAGTATTTTTTCCTGAAACAGCATGCTTAAAAACATAAGTTTCAACCATTACAAAAAAAAAAAAAAAAAAAAAAAAAAAAAAAAAATGGTCAAGTTTAGTATTTTTAAGAAACCATTTGAATCGGTGTGCAGATTCAATTTCATTTTTTACGTTTCTGTCATTCACTAATGCCATCGGAGCAGAGCACAACATTTCGGCATTAGATAAAAATATTATTGCGCAATGATACTAATGAATTTCATGTTAGCTTCAGAAAAGCCATCATTACAAATTATCATTATGACTAGAAAGTCGACCGTCAAGATATGACGGGTGAAAATTGATTCTACATTTGAACGAAGCAGTTGCCTGTTTGGTGATATTTTGATAGTTGAAATTGTAACCAATGCTCCAGTGGATTAACCCTTAACTCCAGTAGATAGCGTTCATTTTTGACCCCTTTCTCGTTTCTTCATTCCCCTGAAATGAGTCTTACCAGTAAAACAGATTTTTGGATCGAGTTCAGACTTGTCCCAATAAAGCCTTTCCCTGCATGTTAACCATTACCAAAACACATTATCAAATTATCATGTCGTGTCGCGAGTTTAATTGTTGAAAAACGTGGTTACTCAATAATTAGTTATTATTTATATGAGGGTTGTTATTAATATTACTGTTTAATGGCACCCCTTTTTTTAACAATGCGTAAACATTCAGCGCCCCAATGGAGTACGCGCCAAAGTACATCACTTGTGATGCCATAAAGACCACACCTCATTTCCAAAAAAGGACATTAAAAAAATAAATAAATAATAACTATTGGGAAAATAAAAGTTTTTTCTGGCTCCAAGGTATTGTTATTATTATTTAATTTCTTTTTGCTTATTCTATCAATTTCAGTGACTAAAAGTAGTACTTTTGTAAGAAACAACCGCATTGTCGCTAGTTTTTTTTTTTTTTTTTTTTTTGACACTAAAGACTAAGAGCTTATATTTTCCGATATTGCCAAAATGAAATTAATATTTCCCAAAATGTGATTACAGCGCCAAAATTTCAGTTATCGAAAAATCTCCCAGCTCGCCTCCCACCCCGCCTGCCTTCAAGAAGAAAATTCTGACTGCCCTAGTGGTAAAAGCACTAGATCGCAACTTGCAGTGTGATTGGCGCAAAATGATGACTGGCGTAACAAATGAAAGAAATAACGTGTGCAAAACGAAAACATTTATTCATTACTGAAAGGCACAGTGATATTTTAACAATTTGATGAAATACACAGAGTAGCTGAAATATTTTTCAGATGTCCTTCAGAAAAGTGGAACTTATACCAGGCTCTGTTTAGAGCATGAACCAAAAGGGCTAGCGTAGGTGCGTTATCGTTTAATTCCCCTCAAAGGAAAAAAAAAGTTTTGTGGCATTTACGCAAAATTCTAAAATGAAATTTTAAACTTTCTGTCTGGTATTAAATTCTTGAACAGCTGATTCCCATATTTTTTATTAACACTCCAGACGAACTGCAATTCATGCAAATCGAACAATAAATGAAAAATAAGCGTTCAAAGCACAGATAAAAATAAAAACTGCAAATATTGCGATTTTTATTGCTATTTTATGCATCGAATATGTTTATTATTATTTTTATTATTATTAATTACGATTTCAGCACAAAGTTAAATCCCCCAACTCATTACAAACAGATTCTCATTTCCCCAAACTCTCCGCCGTTTGAAGATTATGGTGCTTTCGCTAAAATTTTGATGCGCGGCACCAAACGTGCCTAGTCCGATTTTGATGGGGAAAATATTGCTAACTGGGTGGGCTCATCGGTTCATGCTCCAAAAATTCAACTCCTGGTATGACTAAATTGCCACACTTGTGTAAATTGCATACAAAAATTAAGACAAACATTTATCACATTAATTTATTGCACAAAAGCTATAATGGATAAAATGTCCCAAAATATGCCACTTCTATAAAACAGGTTTAATATGTACAAGCTCCCTTCGTTCCAAATTAGTCGTTACATTTGAATGCTTTTGCAATCAGTATCAATAATCAATAATTGATTATTGATACTGATAAATTATGACTTTGTTTGAAAATGTTTCTTGGAGATTTCAGGGAACTATTCTACGTACTAACAACATAGACATAACAGGCATTGCGTCCTTCTCTCTTTAAATCTGTACCAAAGTAGTTTCGAAATTCCAGAGTTGACACACTGTAAAACATCGCTCCGTTTTGTAAGGATTACCAGCATACAAATGTGACGACCAGCAACAGGCGCTGGCCACAAATAGGCTCGTCCTTGTCAATTATTTAGTCCCCAATGACGAACAACTGCCCTCCCTCAATAATTCCCTTGCTCATTACAGCCTATTTGGGTAAGCTGTTCCAAGTGCCCACGACCTTACTAAAGCAGTAATATCTCCTAATTTTCAGGTTAGCCTGAGATTTGACTAGATTAAAACAATGACCCTGCTTTCCGTGCAAAAATTTAATCCATTAACATCTTTCATTTTGATAAATTTAAACAACTGAAACATGTTCCCTCTGACTTTGCTCTGCTCCAGGATATACATATTAAAAGCCCTTTAAGTCAGGTATCATAATCTAAATTAAAAATCCCCTTACTAGCCTAGTAGCTCTTCTTTGAACCCTTTCTAATAAAGAAATATCTTTCCTGAGATAAGGAGACCAAAACTGAAGACACTAGGAAGATCATGTGCTTTCTAATGAATTCAAGATCACCTAGACGAGGTTATGCGACTAATGGTGGAAGAGAGTTCTTAAAAAATGGGAGAATGCAAACCTAGAATTTTTAAAACTAATTTGTTATTGATTTAAGGAATGCTTGATAAGTAAATTTTGTTGATTGATAGCGTAGCTCTCTGAAATATGCTAAAATAAAATCATCATTTCAATATTCAATATAAAAGAATTTAAATGTAGTAATATATTTGCAGGAAAAATCAAACTAAATGTAGGGGTTATTTGGAACGGAAGAAGTAATATTTAAACCAACCTGTATATAAGGAAGGCACCTTAGCAAATGAAAATAATTTGCTAAGGTGCAAATTATTTTCATATATCATATAAAAATAGGCATAAATCATATAAAAATAGGCATGCTGAACTTCAGGTCTGTAGATGAGGGTGAGTTAAATATGGCAACCGTCTAGACTAGAATTCATTTACATTACTTACTTCATTTGCTTAATTGAATTCTAATTGCATGTAATTCTGCTTTAGCTGCGCCCCTGGCTTGGGTGGTAACTTGCTGCTTAATACCTAAGCTCTGCCTTCAATTTTCAAGTTGAACAGCACCTTGTCTGCGGACTCTTGCTGTGGAGATGAAATTACTTTATCTACCAGATTATTGGCACTCTCAGATTCAATGAGATGACATCTGCCTCCAGCTCGGTTATTCACTATTCAATATTGATGAGTCCATAACAAGGACGAAACAGCAGTTTCTGGATGGGATAACAGGGCTGTCTGTATATATCATGTAGTTCTGCTTTAGCCCTGGTTTGTGGGTGGTAACTTACTGTTCAGAATTATTTTGCCTACTCTAATCACACAAGCAGGGCCAGATTTAAGGGAGGGCAGGCGGGGCTACTGCCTCGGGACCTCCACATCAAAGGGGCCCCCACAATAAAATTTTTACAAAATATCCTAACTTTCACGGGCCGAAAATATCGGATATATACATATATATCAAAATATTCGGACATATATCAAAGTATCAGATATTTTCGAAAATATGATGATCTTTTCAAACCCTGATTAGGGGCCCCCACTCCTTCGTTGCCCCGGAGCCTACACACTTCCAAATCCGGCAATGCACACAAGCATTAGTGATATTATTTTAAAGAAATAGAAGATATATGTATATATTTTTACTGAATTTATAGGAATTCGTCCCCAAAATGTGAGGAATGCTTCTATATGAGATTAGAAGTTCTATAGTTCTTAAATTTATAGTTTAACTAGAAATTTTCTAACAGGATGAATTTTCAGTTCAGTTATCCCTGCACTGCCATCTCCTGTCACTTGTCAACTCTCTTATATTTGTATAGAATATCTAACCAAAGTCATGTAAAAAATATTTTGTCTGTTTTACAAAAGGGGACAGTAACAGTAATGCATTTCTAATTGTCTTATCTGAAGTTATTTGCTCATCCGAAATCACCCCTAACTACAGACTTACAGAGGTATTTTGCTATTATGGCACAAAATAAAAAGTAATATAACAACAATGTGTAAAATTCTTACAACACCAATACTGACAACAGTTAACTTTCAACAATCATATTCAATGGAATACATTTTGTTCGGTGGCATAACAGTTTGTCTTTCAGGGGTGAAACTTTTCTGTTGCTAACCCAGAATTACAGGTTTTTTAATTGACATATTGCAAGCATTTTAATTGAAGAATCCCAAATTTAAGGTAAGGAAAAACTTAATAGTTTGCAACAATTATTTGATGGGCATCCAAAGTAGCCATTATCAACGATGTAAATACTCACAATTAGCATAATAGAGAATACAGTGGACTCTTTCTATCTGAACACTCGTTAATGTGAACACCCCGATACTCTGAACACATTTTGATGGTACCAGGGAGCACATATGTAGTAATACCACATCCCTCTATAATGAACGCTTCCATAATCTGAAAGCCTTTTGTTCAGTCTCATGAGTGTTCAGAATAGCGAGAGTCTACTGCTTTGACTATTTGTAATACTTCTCCAGTAGCTATTCAGAATGTTTATTTTTTCTGAAAAAGTGCTGAGAATTTATCTTCCTCCATTTAAGTTGCAGAATATGAATACTATTAAAAACACCAATTTTGAAAAGGGAATGCAAATTTCACTGTATACCTGTTCTGTTCTAATTCTATGTGCATGTGGAACTTTTTAGGATTTTGAGACTTAACTCAGTTTCACCCCTGTTAACAATGTTTGTCAAGCAATTTGCTAAGTTTATTTTTTTATTTATTTTTTTAAATTATTTTTCAAAGCAAACATTTCTGGTTTAAGAAAAAATGAATTACATTTACAATAGAAAACAGTGTAAAGGCACAGCTTTAAAAGGATGGATTGTTTCTTGGAGGGAATCATTATCCGTAAGCTTTTTGAAATGAATTGCTATTTTAGTTTTAAGTAAGCAGTTTGTTTATATTTTTTAAAAACAATTTGAAACACATTTTTTAAATTTAATTATCATAATATAATGTGATGTTCAATTAAATGTACATTATTATATCACATTTTGATTTCTATATTGCTTAATAACCCAGTTTCAGGTCACTAATTTATCATGTATTGGTTTTTCGAGAAACAAACTGAAAGCAGAAATTCCAGTCTTTCCAAATAATTATCAAATTTGAAGTGTAATCAACTTCAATTATATAAAATCATTCCTAAAACTAAAAAAATGTACACAAATAGTTAAATGCTAACATTTTTTATATCAAATATAAGTGATCAATAAAAAAAAAACAAGATTTTTAAAAACGAAAAAAAGTTGAGCATAAGCTGCATACTACACTGTCTCACATCAATATTCATATGCATAATAAATCTTTGGCACAAAAAGAAACAATACAAAAAAATTACAAATGAAAAATTGCACTTTTTAGATAAAGTAAAAAAAGTCAATGGAATAACTGTAGAAGGCATAACTGTTTTTTTAAGCAACACAAATTGCTTATTGTTCTTACTTGATCATTGAATTACCTCCACGTCCTTTGATTTTACTTTTCTATGCTGAAAATGCAGGCATCCATGTGCCTTGGGATCGAATTATTAATAAAGGACCTTCTGGACTTTTCACAATTCTTTTTTTTTTTTTTTTTTTTTGCCAAAACAGTATCCAGCCACAGGCATTTATTTGAATTTAGACATTTTGAATTGAAATTATTGTTGCTTTTAAGTTTAAACGCCATCAATAGGAACAAGAAACCCAACGAATCGGGTCCTATCACAATTTGTGATTGCGAGAAACATAACTTGAGAATTCAAGGTCTCAAAATTCAAACAAATTTCTCTTCTTTTTAAATGTGCATGGTGGAACTAGATAGAACTTTACACATACCCTGAACAGCTGCATTTAAAATCATAAAGTTTTAAAATGTACATAAACTTTTGGAATCAATGCTCTTTGTTTAAAAACAATTTTATCTAGTTATGGTTTTGGAAAGTTCATAACAAGACCAGCACAACATGCAACAAAAAATAAAAACATTTTGTAATATGATGGAGTAACTTTTTAATCCACAGTTTTACGTAAACAGTAAAATTTTTAGTTAATTTTTAAAATACAATGCATTAATCAAACATAATAGTTTTTAAAGTTTAAACCTTGAATTCATTTACCTGGTGCAAACCATTACTTTAGATTATAAAGTAATCAATAAAACAACCTTTAGTATATGTTAAATTTAAATAAAACTACTCTATAGAAATATCATTTTGCATATTATAACATAATATACAAATGAAAAATATTTAGACACTTGAATTTCCCCTAAAACAAACTTACACTAATAGTTTCTTTTTAACTTTTGGAATGTAAAATATTTTGTGATGAAGTACAAGAATGATTCATATCTGAAATTTAAACATTTTTTTTTCTTTGGAACTTCATAGACAAGATTTTCAGTTAAAAAAAAAAATTAAGTCTGCGAAGCTTGAGGCGAGAACTTGAAATGCATGTCCAAAGCAATCTTATGCACATATCCAATATCTGGACGTTTATCTGGATCCGAGTTTATGCACTCTTTAACTAATTTTCGCATCTATAAAGTATGAAAAAATAAATAAAACTACATAAACTTCAAATGATTACTTACATGTAATTAAGGATAATAAAAAACATCCAGTCATAATTTTGGCAATGGAGTTTTAAGAGAAACATTTAGTATAACTGAATTTAAAAGGTACAAAAAGCCATTCATTTTACCAGCTTATTAAGTATTGTCTATTTGTCTATTAATTTACATACATAGGTACTTAATGTGAGAGTGGTGAGTGAAAATAAATGCAACATGAAGTTGAATAAACTATTAGTAATTTGGGTTAGGGCTTAAATACTCTTTACAATTTATTTGAGCCCACCCCCTTGTCACAAAGTATCACACTTTACCTTACCCCTTCCCCTTGTCACATGTCAAGGAATATTGCTTTATAAAAATTTCTCTATTTTAACCAAAATGTGTGATGTCCTATTTCTTGTAACCTCTTGTAATCTTCCCCCTTGTCACAAACTGACAACTTTACATGGGCACATATCGAATTTTTAAGGAGGAGGGATGCAAAAGGTGTTGTACACTCAATGCAAATTTTATTGAAAAACAACAAAATTCACGCCCACTTATTGATAAAAATATCAATTTTTCAAAGCAAAGATTAATTTGCCTCCCCTCCCCTCTCCTCTGATCCCCCTAAATGACGGGCCTGATTCTACAAATCCCCTTGCCGTCAAGGTGCAATATTATTAGTGGAAGACTTCTTTCCACGAATGTACCGTGAAAAAATATTTGTTGGTAGTGTTTATGGGTGGACCCAATCAGTCAATGATTCTGAAAATTTTTTTGAAAAGTTAAGTCAAAAGTTTAAGTCTTCAGAGAACACAGAATGCAGAAACTTCCTTGAAAAGTAAAATTTCATTTTCCAACCAATGTAACAGATATTAAAACTTGTTAAAATATTTTTCATTTTGAAATGCATTTTTTTTTAAAAATAATTTCAAAACCACTTATACAATTGATTTTAAAGCAGTGTTGGTGCTAGAAAAAAGACATCATATAGTCAATGAGACACATTATACCCCTTTTATGCAAATAGAAATTCAGCATTTCCCCTATTTTTGTTGTTCTAAGTTTTAAGAAAGATAAAATTTAAAAGTGTTCAGTGCAAATTTAAGATATTTTGACATTAATTATAAACAAGAAAATACAAATACAAATGTGACGACCAGCAACAGGCTCTGAGCCCAGCTAAGCTGGTCCTAGTCAATTTATTAGTCCCCAATGACGATCAATAGCCCTCTTAAAGCTATCCAACCCCTTGTTCAGTACCGCCTCTTCTGGTAAGCTGTTCCAAGTGCCCACGACCCTACTAAAGTAGCAGTTTTTCCTGATTTCCTTGTTAGCCTGAGATTTAAATAGCTTAAAACAATGACCTCTCGTCCTGCTTTCTGTGCAAAAATTTAATCCATTAACATCTTTCATTTTGATAAATTTAAATAACTGAATCATGTCCCCTCTGACTCTCCTCTGCTCCAGGCTATACATATTAAGTCTATTTAGTCTGGTATCATAATCTAAGTCCGAAAGTCCCCTTACTAGTCTAGTTACCCTTCTTTGAACCCTTTCCAATACAGAAATATCTTTCTTCAGAAAAGGCGTCCAAAACTGAACAACACACTACAAATGAGGTCTTACTAAACTTCTATATAAAGGCAGAAGAACCTTCTTTGATTTGTTTGAAATAAATTTATTGATAAACCCAATAATTCTGTTGGCTTTGTTACATGCAATGCTGCACTGCTGATTAAACTTGAAGTCCTGATTTATTAAGATACCCAGATCAATAACATTTTCTGCCTGACTTATGACTGAACCCTGGTAAACGATAACTTGTACGCTTATTTCCGTGACCTAAGTGTAGCACTTGACATTTCCCTACATTAACTGCCATACCCTATTTATCCGCCCACTTAGTAACATGATCTAAATATTCTTGAAGCTGTTTTACTTATTTTTCATTTTCTACAATCCCCATAATTTTTATATCATCAGCAAAACAATTCATGCTTCCAGAAATATTTTCATTGATGTAATTAATAAAAATTATAAACAAAAGAGGCCCTAAAATGGATCCCTGAGGAATCCCACTTAAAACATCACTCCATTTAGAGTGATTTCCCCTCACAACTACTCTTTGCTTCCTTCAGTGAGCCAATTTATAACTCAAAGTAAAGTTTTTCCTCCTATTCCAATACACTGCTTACTTTTCTTAAACACTTTAGTCACAAGGTGACACTTTTTGCAAATTAAATCTTTTGCCATATTTTCACCATTTCAATAAATAAAAAAAATCCTGTACAGCATTTAAGTATTTCTTCATTTGCCCTTAAGTGCAAAATTAACTAAGGCAACAGAGCTTTTCAGTTTTTTGTTATTGCGGATGAGTTTTATTCAGATTCTTAATTTGATGTGATGCAACCAAATGATATACATAGATAAGAAACAGCCTGAAATATTCAGGAAAAAATTGTGCAGCTCAAATTCTAAAGACTTCCTCTTCTAAGTTTAGTTACCAAATTCTCCAAATTGCCAAATAGGAGATCAATTATCAGGAAAAATGCCACATGTAAAACTCGTTTTTCAGCCATCATAGTATCATTGCAAGGAAAACAACATGCCAGCGACACAGTTGTGGATCATAGTTATATATGTAAGAATGAACCAACATTCCAAACATCTTGCCAGCCTACTAAAACCTAATGTACAGACTCTTTTGTTCATGATTCTTCCCACTTCATAGAGAAGCTCAAAACTTTCAACATCCAGTCGACAGATATTCTGGTGAGCTTCGACATCGTATCTCTTTTCACCAGAGCCTTGATCAAGGAAGCCATGGAGTATGTATGTGCGGGAAATATTTTCATCAGATATCGCTGATTTGTTCCATCACGTCTTAACGACAACATACTTCAAGTGGAACAATAACAATTATGAGCAGAAGGAGGGTGTAGCCATGGGGAGTCCATTGAGTTCAGTTATTGCCAACTTTTATATAGAGAAATTTGAAGAAACGGCTCTCAGCACCGCAGAAAAACAACCGACTTGCTGACTCAGACACGTCGGCGACACCTTCGTGATATGGAAGCATGGAAAAGATGAACTTCATCGATTTTTTACTAACATAAACAGCCAACATGAGAATATCCAATTTACGATGGAAATTGAAAATGACGGGAAGTTGCCTTTTCCAGGACGTCATGGTCAACCATAGAGTTGACAGAACCCTAGGCCATTGTATTTTTCTTATGCCTACACATACGGATCGCTATCTGCACAAGGACTTCAGTCACCATCCGCGACAGAAGAGGGGTGTCCTGAAAACTTGATTCCTCAGGGCCAACAGAATCTGCGAACCAACTGCTATTGATAAAGAACTTTAACACCTCACAAATGTCTTCCAAGTCAACGGCTTTTCGAAGCATGAAATTAAAAGAGCTTTCCACCCCAAAGTAGAAGGACAATCACCTGAAGAAGAACTGGTCAAATCTACAGCTACTACCTCTCCTAAGTTGAGGACGTCGCCAACATAATTGAAAGACTGCTGCAAAAACACAACATCAAGACTGTTTTCAAGCCTACCCATCGAATCAGCGACCAACTACGATCAGTAAAAGATGCGAAAGACCCTTTGTCCACCACAGGAGTTTAGAAGATCCCATGTTCCTGCGGATTGGCCTATATTGGAACAAAAAAAAGGGAAGCATGAATACAAGAATAAAAGAGCACCAAAGAAATTGCCGTCTGGGCCACACTGAGAAATCAGCAGTCGCGAAACACACTTTTAGTGATGGCACCCATGACATTAAATTCAAAGAAACCAAAATACTTTCAAGGACTTCCCACTATTACGCCAGACTACACAGAGAAGTGATTGAAATTTTCAAACATCCCAATAATTTTAAGAAAAAGGAAGAAGGAATTAAGATCAAAAAGCTCCGGCATGCTACACTTAGACGGATTATCCGGAGAGATACTCCTAGCCAACCAGAAACAGCGAGGAATGCCCAGCAGCCAATTCCCAACCAGAATGAAGAGAGCTTAAGTTTGAGCCAACCAGAAACAAGGACGAACGTTCATCAGCCAATCCTGGCCCAGAAAGAAGGAAGAGTTAGCTCTTCCCACATAAATAGTGAAAACACTTTGATATCTGTATCAGTTGCTAGGAAGTCATTTCCCTGGAAGCTTCGACCACGCTAACACTGAAGATGGCCGCCACAGATGTGGCCCAAACATTTGGAGTAACAATACTGAGACCACGGCACAACAGCCCCGAATCTTACAACATTATTATCATAGTTATATAGTTAGGACTCATTGGTCTTTAATGCATTTCTAATAAATTAAAGTTTTCACTGGAATGGGGAACTTCATCGTAAAAATGTCTTGCTATGCTCTTAATTCCACTGTACTTACATAAACTATACTGAAAGAATTCAAAGTAACTAATTCAAACACTCAAGGACCTCCACTAACTTTGAGTACGAGTCATTCTGTACATGTTTTAATAAAATCAATAACTTGCAACTAAACTTTGAGCATTATCTCTACTAACTTTTAATAGATGGGAGAGATGCAGAGACAAAGTTGACAAAACACATTTAAAACAAAAGAACAAAAACATTTAAAGAGACACAACAAGCACTCACTTCATCAGAATAGATATCAGATGGAATTGGAGGGTAATCACAATTTTCTATTCTTTTGCATAAAGCATACAAATTCATCTTTTCACCATAGAAAGGGGACTGCAATGCAGCCATCTGAAAGCAAAGCAAAATCAACATGCATTTAGTAAATTAAAATTACTTACATATAAAAATTTCTTACTAGGGCACTACTATTTTACCTTCCAGCAATTAAAAATTATATTACATATTGTCATTTAAAACTTTTTATTATCTATTTATTTAAAATGCTCATACATGGAGGGAAAAGGTTTATTATTTCTTTCTCTCTTTGGTAAGGATATAAATAGCTTTTTTTCTCATCATTTATTTCTCGGCAAAAGAAAAACAACAAGGTAAGCCCTACGGCTTACTTTGATGCGTAATTTAGATGCTCTATACATTTTAAAATCTTTAATGCATGTTTAAAAAAATCTCTCGGTGAGTGGCAACAGTTTATTTGTTTTTCATTCAAAATCGCTACACTTTTGCTCCACATAACTATTTAGCAAATTTGTTGATGACAATTACTCGGAAGTGAGTATTTATTTGTTTACGATGCAGCGATCACAACACTTCTTATGATACAAAATACTTCCATATCAACATCAAAATAGTTTAATCTAAACAAGCAAATGGCAAATTGTAATAATTCGCAAATTGAATACTCTTTTTGAAAAAGTTCACAGATTCTTTCTATAATAAAGCTAGACTAAAATATTTTACATTGCATTCAGCGAGTGAAGCAATTGTGAATTGCAAAGCAAACCAAAAAGGAAAGAAAATGCAAGCAGTTCAGGAAGTTGGGTAGCCATAGTCTATTTATATATAATGTAATTAACAAGAAACTACTTATTTATTTAGTACAATATTACTTCTACTTATTTCATGATGATACAATAAGATCTTAAGTTAATTTTTAACACGACATTTCAAGATTTCTCTGACATATTTTAGTATACTTACTTCATATAATAAACAACCAAGTGACCAGATATCAGACTTAAAATTGTAACCATTTTCATGTATTCTTTCAGGTGACATGTAATAAGGAGTTCCAACTGTAAATAAAAATTATCAATATGAAAATTAGAACAAAGCATTAAAAAAATATATTCCATGAAAGAAATATAGTTATAATTTTAAAAAGTGGTGAAGCGGTTAAAAAGTCAACCGCTTCAAGCGGTTGAATTGCATAACTTGAAAAATCGAAACATTTATAAGAAGGAAAATCTGAAAAATTTATTTTATACAGTATATATCCCTAACTTATGCTTCGAATTGGGAAGAAAAACCATAAAAATATAATATTAAAAGCTACATCTGCTAAAAACCCTTTAAACATGATACAAATTGTCGTGTCTCAGAGCAACAGTAAGACATGCAATCCAGGAAATACGGTAAGATATCCTACTGCTGCTTTGAGACAACGATATGCTTGTTTCATACAAGTGAATACATTAAAAATTTATTTTATACAGTATATATCCCTAACTTATGCTTCGAATTGGGAATAAAAACGATAAAAATATAATATTAAAAGCTACATTGTAATAGCTTTTCTTTAGAAAAAAAATACTACTTTTCTTTTTTGTTATGTACAACTTGTACGAAGTATAATAATGCAAATATATGTAATAATCCCAGCTAAAAATGTTTAAAAGCAGAAACAAGCAAGAAGTTTAGTAAAATCCTTTCGAATGTGAAATTAAAATGTTTCTGATCTATACAGAGCAAACAATGCCAAAGCATGGAAATGAAAAAGAAAAGAAGTTGAATAGGCAAAACTTTTTTTTTCTTACAGTACATATTGAATTAAAAAAAGATTTTGTAAAACATTATAACTTCAAAAAGAGGAATATGGAAGTATAAATAAAAAAATAATTTCAAGAGTCTTTTGTTTTCCCAGATGAATTAACTTTAGTTGCAGCAAATTTCATAAAGTGAGAAACAAAAAAAAAAAAACAATTTTTTTTTACCCAGTGAGTGAGCAGCTGTTGTTTTTGAGCTAAAGAAACGGCCAAGTCCCAGATCACCAAGTTTAACAACCCCTTCCGCAGTAATAAAGACATTTGCAGGTTTAATATCTACAAAATGAATAGAATACTTAATTATTTATACAAAATTACTACAGCAACAAAACAAAAAGATCTTATAATTAGCAAGTTCTTTTGAAAATCCATAATTTAAACAAGAGCACCTGGATTTTTTTTCCAATCCACAGGATGGGGGGAGGGGGAGGATGGTATATAATAGTTCTATAGATAATTCAAAGCATTTTGTTAGTTTTGTGATCTACTATGCTGCACAGCTAACTTAAATTTAATTACAAGCTGGATTAACACATCCAAACCAAAAGCTTTGCTTCCCAAAGGCAGACTCCTACAAATAACAACTAGACTATTTATTTCTACTGCTTAAAAGAAGCACCTTAACATGATCTTAACTGCTTACTGCTCCTAATTGGTTACAAAATGTGCTTGCTCATTTTGCATAAAATTTGCCATTGGAATATTTGAAAAGATTGGAAAATAACTGTGATTTAGTTAGTACAATTCGCAAAATGTTTTCGGTCATAAAGGCACCAGTAGACAATTTTAAACAATTGATGTTTATTGGACGATTTCAGAGATCAGAAACAAAGAAATCAAGGTTTGCCTTCAGATTTACAGGGAAAATAATCCAATGAGGAGAATTTCTGTCCATTTTCAAGAGTAACCAAGGACAGGAATGTCACATTAAAAGAAATACAGTCGGACCCTGATTTAACAAGCCCCTATTTAACAAATTTTGTGATTTAACAAAATAAGATTTTTTTCTTTTTCCCCGAGTAAAATGAAGGCAAAAACCTCTATTTACCGAATAAAAAACCCGTATTTGCCGAATAAAAAACCCTGAATTGACGAATTATTTTAACAGCAGAAAAAAAATCTTTTTCCTTAATTTGAGTGAGGAAATATATTGGATTGTTTTCCAAATATTCTATCTATACTGCCTGAAATACAAAAAGACTTCTATTGGAATTAATCAGCAATTTTTGATGGGCAACAGGGCAACCAACGAATAGCAATTCTGATGCAGAAAGCGAAAATGAAACTTTCATTAAACGGTACATTTTCAAATGCTTTACATGGCCTGGAAACTGTAAAAACATTTGTCATGAAGCAGGCTGCAAATGATACAGTATTTTCTTATCGTCACAAAGTCGAAAGAGAACTATCTCAAGTGAAGTATTAAGGAAATTGTCAAAGATCAAAACATCATTTTAAAATTTCAAATTAACTAGTGTGTAATTAATCGTGAAAAGCTGAATAAATATGTTTCTAATAAATTAAGTGCAGTTTTTTCATTTATTTAATTTTTTTTCACACCCCGATATTATGAATAACCTTGATTTAATGTATAAAAGATTTGGTACTGATGAATTTGTTGAATCGGGGTCCAACTGTATTAGCATTCAATTGTTCCTGAAATACAATTACCTTATTTTAACAAGCATCTTACAAAATCTTTTGAAAAGAACGGACAATGTTGCAAAAAACTTTTAAAGACTACAAAACATGTTAAAAGAAAGACTGCAGTAGAAAAATAAAATGAATACACAAGTTTTTACTCAAACTTTTCAAAAAAATACATAAATGAACAGATAAAATGCAAATAAATCACAATATTTTAACTAGTAAATAAAAAGAAATAAATAACAATAATAAAATAAATAAATAATAACTTGAAACCACAATAGATGTGCCGAAAATAGGATGGATTATTTTGGTATATTTTATAAAATTTGCAGTTTTTGGCTGAAATCAAGACACTATTACAAAATCTATATTCTTATTAATTACAAAATACATTGAAACTAAGAGTGTAGGTGGGAAATAAAACTTAAATTATGCAAAACCTGCTAGCAATATTAATGAAGCACTATTTTCAAAAGAAAAAAAAGCAGAAAAGATAGGACCCTCTAACACTATAAACAGGCCCACATCTATAAATTTTGGGACACCCTGCAACAAAATCTGTATTGCCCTCCACAGAGGCCAGCAATATACATTTGCAATGTAAATAAGTCTTTGTGCAAGTTTTATTTTTTCAATTTTTTCTTCAATTTCTTGGTTTGTTGGGCCCCCCTTAAGGATGTGTCCCCCCCCCCCCCCCCCCCCCCCCCCCCCGCACTGAAGGTACGCAGATCCGGGCCTGACTATAAGCGAGGCCTTCGAGATAAAAAGGCCATCCAACTAGCAAATGACGTCATCGTTTGTCGATCCACAATGATATTGGGAAGGGAGCACTTCGATTAATATTTTGGTTAAATAAAACTATTTGGTTTATTTATTATTGTCTTCTGTTATTCAAGTAGCATTACAAGTTCTACTTTTTCATTTGAAAACATAAAAAGGAACCGATAATCATACATTAAAAAATACACTGAGCTTAATTCATAGTCTTACAAAGTATTCAAATAACTAAACACGATTTTATTTTACAATCATGTTAAAACAAAGTGATAAATAAACACAGTTTTATTTTTCATTAGAAATTGTTTTTTAACTAATCGCATTTTAAGTACTCGTATATTGTATTGAAACATTAAGTCTTAAGAAGTATTCAAATAAATAAATGAACTTTCATTTTACAATTACATCAAAACAAAAAATAATATTACTATTGTATTTGAATAAGAATTAAATGAAATTTTAAAAAATAAATAAACATTTTTACTTAAGTAAACGGGAAACAGGAATGCAATATGTTTCAAAGACATAACATCAAATTAAAGTACATAATACCAGATTATTAATGTTAACTTAGCTGAGCAAATTTATGCTTTTAAAAAGACGTGAATGCTTGGGTGCCATCCCCAAAGTAGACGGTGCCCTACCCCCTTCAATTATGAAACCTTCAAAAAAAAAAAAAAAAACCAAAACATCTCCATCTCCCTTAAAATTTCAAGGGCACAGTTATTTATAACTATAGCCGTTGAAAAGCTATCATTACTATGAGACTATGATTCCGACCCCCCCCCCTTCGGTGGGCACTCTCGAAAAATTACACAGGAATTCAACTTGAAAAACGTTAATTAAAGAATGAATGATACATCATGAATACTGTATGTTGTATATCAAAAAATGTATTCAATATCTAAACAGCCTTTTTTTTTTGGAATTCGGCTACTTTCCCATTTTTAGCTTTTTCTGCTGCTAATGATTCTTGTGTGTGTGGGGGGGGGGGCTTTAATTGTTCATCATTTTAGGCTTTTGAAAAATTATTTTAAAAAGCATTAATTGATGACAAAGTAATATTTTTCAAAAAACTTTTCATAGAATGACCATTTTAGCAACTTTCTTTAATACTTAAAACCTCATATATGTTAAATTTAGATCAACATTTTGCTAAGTATGCTCTTTTAGGAAATCAATGTGACAGTTTTGTGACAGGGGGAAGGGAGGGGATAACAAGAAGTGTGACATCACGCGTTGTTTATAACAATATGCTCATGTTGAACAGCGTTACATGTAACAAGGAGGAGGGGGGGGGGGGGGGGGATTTGTTCAAAAGTTTGTAACATACTTTATAGACAGCCCTTTAATTCAATTTATGTTACAGTTTCAGAGTTCCTGAAAGCTTATTAACAGAAAACCCAAGGAGTTCAAAAAATATGTAGTTCAAGACATTTTGCCCTTTTTAAGCATAAACAAACAAGCATAGAGCATTTGGCAAAAACATGTTGTGTATCCACTGCTCAAAATTAATCTTTCGCAAGCCCAGAAATTATGAATACCGTTAACTTAACCACAATGTGTGCATAAATATCATAAAACCTAAAGACAACAGTGAAAAAAAAACCATATATATATTTTTTAATTTACGCACAGAACCAGCTTGTTTGAATAACATTGCAGGGGCGTAGTTGGGGGGAAATGTTTAAGTATCGAACCCACGACCTCCGGCGTTCAAATCTAATCTTTTATCTCAGAACTACGGAAACCCATCAAGGAATGTTTTTTGATCAAAATAACACATGCTAGCGTATAAAACAATTTAATCGAAACCGAAAATATAAGATTAGTTCAGTTAAAAGCCTGTTTCAATAAACTTGTTTACATTTTTACTGAATATCAACACCAAGTTACGCTTCTGATAGCAACAAGTATATTCGCAGAAAATTTTGACATATGTATATTGTTAGTTTGGAAAATCCATTTCGAATAAATGCGTGTTCAAAGTTGAAAAAATAAAGAAATAAAAAGTTGCAAGTTAACCGTTTCAAATATTAAAGCAGTATGCTGAAATTACAAATTACAGACAAAGATATCGGAAAGGAAACTGACAATTGTTTGTGTAATGGAGGAAAACTTAAGAAATCTTAACTGCATAAAATGTAAATTTGTTTATCTGAGAAAAGAGTACTTACCTCCGAACTTTAAAATTTATTCCATGAGGCGTCCAGCTTTTTGCTTTACATGCAGGTTGTTCGGCAGCGGAACTCGCTGACTCACTTTTCACTCAGCAGATACTTAAGACTTATATTATACATATATTTTTTAATTGCCTCTACATTCCGGTACGTGGGAAGGAAGAGATAAATCCAACAGAATTGTATTCAAAAATGTGCATCCGAAGTTACATATTTCCTATTTCATCTATATCAACCAGAGCAAGCAACACTACTGGTAAACTGCACTGTTTTTAAGTTTCGCGCCAAGTTCAAAGATCGACTACTGGTGGCGTAACGAAGCGGGGGGGAGGGGAGTTGTCTGGCCTGTTATCACGTGGGGTCTCGCTATAAGCAGGGGCGACATCTCAGCATTTCATTTGGGGGGTCGAGTTTCTTAAATATGTATTACCACAATGCGGTACCAAACACACATTAGCTAACAGTGGTCATAGAATTGGTTTAATATGAATTAAAATTGGTGTTTAGAAACAATTAAAATTTTTATTCACTTTCTAATAAGTTATCATACAAAACATCTCGATACTAAAGTTTTTATACCTTTTAGAAAAGTTTTAATGCGTAATTTTTGGAATTCGAAAGAGCAGGGAATCGTGTTACTAATCTATCGGTTCCTAGTGTTATGCTGTTTTGTCATTACAACTAAATAGAAAACGTCTATGGGCGAAACTGCAGTCTCAGGATGTGATAGCCGGTCTGTCGGTATATTGCATGAAATTTTTTTTACCTCATGTTAAAAACTTTGCTCATAATTGAAACATTTTATTTTTTGTTTTCAAAATCCAGTAGAGATAATATTGAGCCAACCATACAGAAAAATAATTATCATCAAATCTTGTGTTAATTTCATTCAAAACTGAATCTATTACATCACAAAATATTTTAAAAAAATGTTTTACTTCACATCATCATGTGGATTTTTGTCACTTTTTTTTTTTTTTTTGGCTCGGAGGAAGAAATTTTTTGAAAAGTTTTACGTTTGATTGAAATATACATGTATATCAAATCTATTTTCAGTTTCAATTGTAGATTGAACTGTGGCTTGAATAGTCCGAAAATTAAGGGTAGCGGATTGATGATGTTTTGATAGAGTAAAGCATTTTTCAAAAACTTCCTCAATACAAACAATTTCAATAAAAATTCAAACGAAGTCATACATGCTATAGGGAATGAGCTTTTTCACCATTGAAAGAATCGTTTAGCAATAATTCTTCCAGTTGTCAAATCACTGCTTTGAAGTTATATAGAAATGTTTTTATGATTTTAACTCTTGAAGACCATCTTGTGTCACTCTGAGATTGCATAATTATAGAGCTCCATAAAAGGTATTTGTTGACATGTTTTTTTTATTCAATAATCACATGCATTTTTAAGAAATTTCTATCAAAGCATAAAATGCATTGAGCAACTGAAACGTGTTTCTAGCAGAAGAAAGCAATGAACACTCATCAAATAAATATACACTTAAAAAATGAGCATAAAAGTGAATGTAAAATATCAAGGAATTTCCTTGTGAAAACCATGCAGCCACGCCACCTTACACGGGCATCTCATATTGGACATACTATTGTTACACTGGGCACACAAGTATGAAACATTTAGCCTATATGAGGAAATGTTAACGAGTTAAAATCAACCATGGTTCTCTATCAGTTTTCTATGATCTGAAATGGCCGGAAAATACTTCATGATTTTCTAAGTCATCATCCAAAGAACGAAAAACACTTTTTCTTGTCTGGGAATGTGTCGAATTTCATCAAATTATTACTGATGAACATTGATTTACATAAATTGAGTTCACCCATTTTCTATCATTCTACTCAAAAAATTTGGGGGTGCAACCGCCCCCTCTTGACCCCCTATTTGCCGCCCCTGACTATAAGTATGACATATATTTCAGATTTGTAAATTTTATTCCTGCTTTAAGCAAATTCAGAGTAATAAACATGTAGTGAATTAAAACAGTTTTGATAGTTATTTTATACAGAAAATTTGAAAAATAACTCCATACCTCTATGCATGATTCTTTTTGAATGCATATGTTCAACAGCTCCGCAAACTTGAACAAAATACTTCCATATTGTTTTTTCTGGGATTAACCTCATTTGTTTTTTGAAATACTAAAATCAGAGAATAGATATAAATAATATTAATAATTCTGTGTAGAAAAATATAAAAATAATAATAATAATAATAATCTTCTCACACCATTCTTTCAGATTCTCATGTAAAAGGATCTCCTGAACCCAAAAACGATCAATGTCATTTTCCCCCATCATCCACCATTTTCTGGAGATAGGTCCCTCCTAATTCTTTTGGTTTTCAATAATTTCATAGCCATTATTTGGTTTGGAGACATATTGACCATTATATTAATCATTATTTTTTTAACAGGGTAGGGAGCAGAAAAGTTTAAAAACATGAACATTTGTAGCAAAGTAGGAGACTTATGAGATATTCTTCCTTAAATATTTTAAAAAGCTAACAAAAACTTCTTTTTTCAATCATTTTTGGATGTGAAAACAGAGTATTGGACTCACTCATGTAAAACTCAAATCATTAATCACCCTGAAAAATATATATATATATATGTGCCACACTTTGCATTTGAGTTACATTGCAAGCCTTCAATGCAGAAACTTACTGTATAAATTATATTTATTCAGGTTACATTTGCAATAAATTACAATATTAAGTATTTGAGAAGGAAAGTTGAACAATTATAATTCATATGGAGAAAATTTATTCAGTGAAGATTTGCAGTTTTCCAATGTGGCTTACATTCAAGGTGTGGCATTTCCGTGATAATTTCTTAAGACTTTTGTCACAATCATAATTTCAGACATACATGAGTGATACAACTCCTTAGATTTCTATGTAAATAGGAGGGAAAATATTAGCAAATTTGTTGAAAAAAAAGCAGAAAAAAAGATGTGTTTCAATGATTTTTTACATATTTTAAAGAAGAAAAACCACCCTTAAGTCCCCCTCCTTGTTACAAATGTTTATATTCTTGAACTTTTCACCTCTCTAGTCCTGCAGCCAAGATAAAAAGGTTGAAAAAATACTTCCTTCTCTTTCCAAATCAAAATCATTGCCATCAAATTATTCAAAGGTAAAAAACAAAGAGGCTGGGTCTCCAAAAAATGGTGCATGATGGGGGAAAACAGAAGCCATATATTCAGGAGGCTAATGCATATAAAAATTAGCAAGAATAATGTCAGAAACATTTTGCATGCCCTACAGCATAGGCGTGCGCACAGGGGTCACAAGAGCTACCCCCCATTAGAACACAAAAATGAAAGTTAATACAAAAGTGGCTAAAATTTTACATTTTCAGGTTCATTAATTTCTTAACTCATATGCTTTAAAAATGCTTTTTCACAGACAACATTTGAAATTTTTCCTTAAGCGAGTAAGTATAGGAGCCTTTCCAAGTGCAATTTTAACCTCCTGGTACACTGACACCCCCATTTCTGAAGCCATGTGCACAAATAAAAATGTGACGACCAGCAACAGGCTCTGGGTCCAGCTAGGCTGGTCCTAGTCAATTAATTAGTCCCCAATGAAGATCAGTGGCCCTCTTAAAGCTATCCACCCCCTTGCTCATTACCGCCTCTTCCGGTAAGCTATTCCAAGTGCCCACGACCCTGCTAAAGTAGTAGTTTTTCCTAATTTCCAAGTTAGCCTGAGATTTAAATAGCTTAAAACAATGACCCCGCGTCCTGCTTTCCCCGCAAAAATTTAATCCATTTACATCTTTCATTTTGATAAATTTAAATAACTGAATCATGTCCCCTCTAACTCTCCTTCGCTCGCCTATGCCCCACAGTGTAATCAATACGAATCATTTTATCTTTGGAACAGAATCTTAATTATATTAGGGAAAAGTGTTCTGAATGCAGTTAAAATATTTAAAATTCAAACTTAAAAAACATACCTTAATCATTCGAGAAAGGTCACCTGCATCAGCTAAATCAAGAACAATGTATAGCACATTGTCATCAATGAAAGATGCCAGATATTTTATAACATTTGGATGGTTAAGTTGCTAAAAACAAAATAATATATTGTAAAAAAACATGTATAGTTTAAAATCTCAGGCAGTAAGCTTAGAAATTTGAAAAAGTACCTGGAGTAAATTGATCTCCTTTATGCAATCTAATCTTGCTTTAGAGTCCATCATCTCAGAAATCTAAATAAAGTGTCACAATCAAAATTACTCTTATATTTTTGACTTTAGGAGTCAATAATGAGATTCCTAAACACAAATTAAAAAATAAATACAAAAAACTCAGCATTCAAGATTTGCATTAGTCTATTTTTACATAGAAAGGAAACAAACTATGGAAAAAAGAACTGTTTCTAGTAAACTGATTGGGCAATGACATTTTTACATTTAACCCTCTTACTGCTCAATTATTTTAATGAAAACCCTTCAAAATATGCATTTTTGTGTGTGTCTGTGCATGTACAGAAAAACAATATAAATATCAAAGCAAGGTTCAAGGAAAAGTTCAACTTCATATTCTTTGTATTGAACTTTAGTTTCTTTTCTGTATTTTTCTTTTCTTCAACTGTCGGAACACTAAACAAAACATTTTCGACTTGACTCCTTTGGTTAATTTAGGAGGTACGTGGTTTGAAGCTAATTACTTCAGAAAATGCATTACTGACATTTAAACAGTGAAATAAGGTTTTTAAAATGCATCATAACCAGGGCCAGATTTGGAAATGTGGAGGCCCCTAATCAGGGTTCGAAAAGATCATCATATTTTTGAAAATATCCGATACTTTGATATATATCCGAATATTTTGATATATATGTATATGTTCGATATTTTTGACCATTGAAAGTTAGGATATTTTGTAAAAATTTTATTGTGGGGGCCCCTTTGTTATGGAGGCCCCGGGGCAGTAACCCCGTCTGCCCTCCCCTAAATCCGGTCCTGGTCATAATAACATGTGGAAATCGCAGGTGGTGAGCGAATTTCACTACTCCTATCTTTCCGGTAGAAATAATGGAACAGACATCAAATACTTTTGTAGTCACAAAGTCCCCAAAATTCTCATTTCTAATCAATATCTCTGCACTAGATCAGGAGTTGCTTGGCTCCTAATTTGGACATTTATAAATAAAAAAAAACACAGAGCTCTCTCCAGGGCCTTATGCAGCTGATTAAACCACATGCAGTGGTGCAGTAGGTACCAGGGACCATTCTTGTATGCTATAGACGAACACGCGAACAGCGTTCTTAGAAAATTTTTGGCTCCACAGAAAATTTTTTAAACTGCCAAACATTAATTTAAAAAAAAAAAATTAAGGGAAATTTAAAAAAAAATCCCAATTTATTTCTGTTGAATCCTCTTTTCTTTTTCAAAAGCCTTTTAAAGCACATGTATGAAAAAAAAAGTGGTTTTTGCAGTTTTCTTCAGTTGGTGAAAAATAAGCACAAACTATACTTTATTCTAGAAAAATAAATAAATAAATAAATAAATAAAATTATTTACAGCACTTTTTTTTGTCTCTTTCATATTTGAATATAAATTTAATTATTTATTCAAGGGTGAATTAGGAAAAATAATTATTTGCAGAAAATTCTCCAGTTAGGATTTGTGTTTGCAGAAAGCTTTTCATTTTATCTAAGTCTGCTGGTGACCCTAGAGCATGGGCAGATTTAAGGGGGGAGGATACCCCTTATAAGTCTTCAAAATGCAGAATTTTATATCTATTTTACAAAAATTTCTCCAGAGGAGGAGAAACTGCGTACCCCCTAAAATAGAGGATAGTCCATACCCTACTAAAAAAGGGACACCATTTCCCTTAAATTCAATTTAAGAAGGACAGTAGGCAACACATTAATGAAAACGACACATGAAAAGGAAGTCATGACCTTATGTATGACGGGAAAAGGACAACAATATAGTGAGGGGGGGGGCTTTAAAAAGAGGCCTTTTTTTCCACCCACAGAAAAGTTGTCTGGACTACTAAAGAGATCCAAAACCTGAAATAACTTAGGGCCACATTAAGTCTAAATAAAGTCTTGATTACAAATAATAGTACTCAAGAAACCCCCCCCCCCCCAGGAACTCAGTCCTAAGTCCTTCTCTTGAAGGGAGCATGATCACACATGGGAAGCTTCAAGTCCCAAGGTGGGCATCATAATTGTCTTCTAGACTACAGACATTAGATTAATAATCATAAAACCGATGGTACAATTCTTCGTTTGCTGATATGCATGATTTTTTTTCTTTAAAAAATTTAGTTTTTTTTCTGCCTCCAAATAAGGCATAGAATGCGAACTTTATCAATAATCTGCAACAAACATTGCAGCCTCATGCTGTTTCTGCTACTCAGCTTAATATAGTAACATTAAAAAAAAAAATGTTGGAATCATCGTTGCAATTCAAGTAAGTAGTACACAAAAATGGACATAGTCTGAAGCTTACCTGAACTTTTTTTAATGCCACCAGTTTTCCATCCAATTTGCATTTAACTCTGAATACCACACTAAATTGTCCTTTGCCAATTTTTTTCTCAATTTCAAAATTTGACAGCATACCATATTTAGAGTCACTAGTAGTGGTTAGCTGAGAGATTTCTTCATCCAGTTCATACATTGTCAGCAAGTAAATTACTAAATTTAATGAATAAAGAAACTGAGAACTGTTCAGGAAGTGTTATATGAAATGTATTATTTAAAGTAAAAACATATGAGCAAGAAATGCAGGAAATATTGTGACATAATTTTAAAAAAATAATTCAGGATAAAATAATGATTTACGCCCGTTTCATTGACACTAACATGTTTTTTCATTTCAAATATTATACAAATACAAAAGTGAAGACCAGCAACAGGCTCTGGGAACAGCTAGACTGGTCCCAGTCAATTTACAATCCCCAGTGAAGATCAATGGCCCTGTTAAAACTATCTACTCCCTTGCTCATTACCACCTCTTCCGGTAAGCTGTTCCAAGGTTCCACTACCCTGCTAAAATAATAATTTTTCCTAATATCCATGTTAGCCTGAGATTTAAATAGCTTAAAACAATTTTGTTTGAAATAGATCTATTGATAAACCCAAGCATCTTATTCGCTTTGTTACTAGCTATGCTACACTGTTGGCTGAACTTTAAATCCTGACTTATTAAGACGCCCAGATCAGTAACTTTTTCTGCCTGACTAATGACTGAACCTTGCAAATAATAACTTGTACACTTATTTCCATGCTCTAAATGTAGCACTTGACATTTCGCAACATTAACAGCCATATCCCATTTATCAGCCCACTCCGTAATATGATCTAGATCTTCTTGCAGATGATTTGCTTGTTCTTCATTTCCTACACTCCCCATAACTTTGACATCATCAGCAAAACAATTCATGTTCCCAGAAATATTTTATTAATATCGTTCATAAAAACAATGAACAAAACAGGCCCTAACACTGATCCTTGAGGAACCCTGCTTAAAACCTCACTCCAATTAGAATAATTTCCCCTTAAAACTACCCTTTGTTTCTTTCCGGTCAGCCAATTTTTTACCCAAATGAAAGTTTTCCCTCCTATTCCTATATTAGCTAATTTGCTAAGTAGAGCAACATGCGGTACCTTATCGAAAGCTTTTTGAAAATCAATGTAAACAACATCTACAGGCTTCTTATTGTCCAAAGCCATGGTAACTTTGTCATAGAAATATAATAAATTAGTTGCACATGATTTACCTTTCCTGAAACCGTACTGAAAACTAGTCAATAGATTATTAGTCTCTAAAAAATTTACTATCTTAATTTTCATCAATGTTTCAAAAATTTTGCTTATGTTATCTGCCAGTCTTTGCTCCAACTCTCTTTTCTGAATCCATACCAAATACTTAAATTTACGCCTTGCCTTTCAATATTGGAGCCTATCTGCACTGTGACCAGTAAAAGTTATGATTGAAAGGGGGGGGGAGGAAATTTGTTTTGGCGAAAGGGCAGGGACACCAAAATAATGTTTGAAAAAACAATCAACATACAGTGACAGCAATGAAAATTATAACACCATATAATCTGTGTTATAATTTATTTCACAATCATGTAGTAGGAATAAGAAACATTGAAATTTTGTAATATTAGAATTTGGAATTTAAATTATACTAAAAGAGAAAACAAAATATTTTTTCTAGCCATCAACTAAAAATTTGCAGTTTTTTCATGATAAACCTTAGCTAGGGTTGCTACGATAATTTGAAATAAATACAAATGTTTCATGAAAAACACTGAATTGAAGGCAAGAAAGAATATAACACTCCGCTTTTTTAAAGCGAAATAAAATTATCTTTGAAGAAATATTAGCACTCTTAGGAGTGGTCCACAAATGATATCATACGTTGCACAAAATTGTGACAATTTGTGATAAGAAAGACAAAGGGGGTGACAAGAAGTGTGACATCATGCATTTTTTATGGCATTATAAAATTATTAAGAGGCATTATATCCCTTTGTAACATGTCACGCTGTTGATGAAAAACAGAGTGACATGTTACAAAGGGGTAGAGTAACGGGTTCAAATATTTTGAAAAAAGTGTGACATTACTTATGAACAGCCCCTTATGTCTTTAATTCAGTTTTCTGTGAACATTGTGCTTAAACGACAAGACATTTAAGCACAATATGGCGGTTAAGCGAGATGACTAAAACGTTCGTACTTTATAACAGATTAAGCAGATATTAATACAAAAAAGAAAAAAAAAACAAAATGATCTCAGCTAATTCATCCAGCTTTATTACTACTCAAAAAAATAAATAAATAAATAAATAAATAAAATATCATAAAATGGATGTTTTATAAGCCGTCAAGTTATCTTATCAGAAGAAAATTTTGAAATTTAAACTACTTCAAACATGTGTACAACAGAAATGAAAATAGAGAAATGAACTCACACTTGAAATGACTTTAGTTCAATTAATTTTTTGTAGTTAATCAAGCTCAGACACTTCCAGACAGTAAATTATATTAGATTTACCTTCAGCATGGAAACGGAAGACTTCTGCCAAGTTTTGTTTTTCTCTGTTTCCAAACAAACAAAAAAAAGAGGGCGTCTCATTCGAGGAAAACTTGACCCAAGCTATAACAATAGGCTAACCGCGGCATTCCAAAGGAGTTGTCCATGGGTTGCCATAAAGCAATTAGCGCCGGGTTGCCAGCTTGGCGTCAATAGTATTATTAGAAATAGTTATAGTTTGATCCAACTGATTGATTTCGATGTCAACCGGAAGTTCCAGAATGTTGTCTTGTTCTTGCTTAACAACATGGCGATTCGTGAGAAATCTACTTGTGGTTTTCTACGTAAGTCGTAAGTATTATGATATTTTCTTAATATAATTGAAATTCAGGCTGAATAGAAAAAAAAAACATATTCTTTCGTAAGCATTTTATTTAAAAATTGTTATTGTGTGTTTTTTTCTGTTTGTTTACCCGTTTTCTCTAGTTCAAGACTAATATGATTAGCCAGATTTGTTACTTATAATGCTTAATCTTTTAAAATTTCATTTTGTCTACTTGTTATTTAAGAATAAATTTTGAGTTGAAATTTGTCTTTTTCCTTTTGACAAATTCAGTTCTTTTTACATATCATTGTATTGTATCATGTAAATTATTGATAGTAGTTCAGATTTTGCTGTGTAACTCAAAGATTAAAAAATTTTGCTAATAAGAAAGCTATGAAAATGTTGGATAAAATATTTTAATGTAGATGTGCTAATTTTTTAACTTATTTTGGTATGAATCAATATCACATAAGTAGTACATAGATGTATATACAGTAGAATACCTTTATAACGCCGACCTATGTAACGCAATTCTCTATAAACCGCACAACTTTTCAGAAGTAAACAATAGGTTTTTAAGTTTAAAAAATCCCTTTGTTTTGCCTTGCTAATATAAAAGTTGTTAGGAAAATTGAATTTTGAAAGTTTTTCATCTTTCCAGCTTAATTCAAAGCTTTTAAATGAAAATCAATATTCACAGTAAAAAGAGAAAATATCAGATGGCTCTTGAAAATGCAGCTGTTATGCAAACTGAAACGGGCAGAAGTGAAGGATAATTCACTTTCTTTTAAATGTAAAGCATATTTATTTGTGAATGATTAGTTGTGTTTTAATACTCATTGCAGATAGAACTAATTCTGAAGTGCTAATATATATATTCTGAATATTAGTTTCAAAATTTGTGAAATGACCTATATAATGCCAAAACCTGTATAACGCAAAAGCTCTGGTCCCAAGGTGTGCTTTATTACGGTCTTCTACTGTACTTGAAAGTCATTTTTGTTGTTTACAAACCTAATTAGATTTGAAAAAACATTTTCATAGCCTCATCTCATCAAAAAACTAAGAATTATAGGTAAATTTAATGCACTTATCTTTATATATTAATGGCTACTTCTGTATGTATGTATGTATGTATGTCCAGCGTAATCTTCAAAACTACTGAACCGATTTTAACCATTTTTTCACCATAGATAGCTACATTATCAGGGAGCAACTTAGGCTATAATTTATTCCTAAAAATCATAGTTTAAAAACGTTATGATCAAAAACAGTAAATGTCATGTAATTTCCCCATTAAATGATTAATATAAAACCCATTGTTACAAAAGTTTGTTTGTTGCCTAACAACAGAAATATTCAATATTAAAAGTAATCGTAGTGAAAATTTTGAATAAAGGCTTCTCTGCAGCAAGCATGACATTTATTGCTATCTTAGGATTTTTATCCTCATCTACATACATAAATGACTACTTTTGTATGTATGTCCGGGGTAATCTTAAAAACTACTGGATCCATTTTAACTATTTTTTCACCAAGATAGCTACATTATCAGGGAGCAACTTTGGCTATTATTTATTCCTAAAAAGCTTAGTTTAAAAACGTTATGATGGAAAACAGTAAATGTCATGTAATTTCTCCATTAAATGATTAAATATAAAACCCATTGTTACAAAAATTGTGTGCCTAACAACAGCAATATTAAAAGTAATCATAATGAAAGTTTTGAATCAAGGCTTCTCCGGAGCAAACATAAGTTTAAAGCAGGGTTGGCAAAAACCCAGGTTTTTTTTAGAAAGCCCATGGACCCAGGGTTTTTTGGGTTTTTTTAAATAAAACCCAAAAAAACCAACTAAAGTTGGGTTTTTTTAAAAGAAATGTGGGTTTTTTTGTCTTTTTTTAGGGAAAATGTGGGGGTACTTGTAGCATATTGTAGCGTAAGTGTATAGACAAAGTGCAAAAATTGTCTTCGGGTAAAAAAAAGCTGGAAAACTAGTTAAAATTCAGCATATTCTGAAGAAAAGTATAAAAGACTACAAAACCCAAGAATGGTGAAGTTTCAGATTTTTTTAAGTTTTCATTATTACCAACAGTTAAGGCAAAGTTACTTCTCGAGTTATGAAATCTATTGTTCGTTTTTAATTACAACATTTTTTTTTTTTGCATATTACTTTATTGTATATCATTTTGTTATGCAAAACTACTGTACAAGTAGTTTAAATCAGTTTTTACTGAATTCCAGCTTAATCAACACATTTCTTTGAATTGAATGTTGCCTGTTTTTCTACTTCTGTGTACAGAGTAAGAAATATTAAACTTTTTCGAAGATAATGAAAATACTGTACATCCTGTTCTGTTTTCTGTTGACGTTTGAAAAACCTGTTAATTTCTAAAAATATACCTTGTGTTTATTCGAGATTTGTGACGTGTTGGTTTGCAGAAAATAATTCACCTGAAAGCCTTTTAACTAGAGTAGTTTCCTCTGTACAATCTACAAATATTGAGAAAATCAGACGAGACAGGACTCAGTCAAGATAATTTGAGTTATTTATTGACCAGTTAAAGAAAAAAGTTAAATATATTTATTTAAAATCTTTGAAGTATTTTTTTAATGCTGTTAAGTGTTAAGAAATACTATTAAAGTTCAAAATTCATTTTTTGTGTTCATTGTCTGTGATGAAGAACAAATAAAAAAGAAATTTAAATTATGAAAGTATTTAAATTAATTTTTTTTTTTAACTTCTCAGAAAATTTTAAAAAACCCAAAAGTGGGCTAAATAATGTTTTTTTTTAAATGGGTTTTTTCAAAAAAACCCATTGGGTCCAACCCAATTGGGTCCAATTCGGCCAACCCTGGTTTAAAGTCATTTGGAAACTCTACTTTTTTCTACTTTATTTCAAACATTTGGAAACTCTACTTTTTGCACACTTAGAGAAACAGCGCCGACTTATATAACGCAATTCTCTATGAACTGCACAACTTTTCAGAAGTAAACAATAGGTTTTTAAGTTTAAAAAATTCCTTTGTTTTGCCTTCCTAACATAAAAATTGTTAGGAAAATTAAATTTTGAAACAGTTTTTCATCTTTCCAGCTTAATTCAAAGCTTTTAAATGAAAATTAATATTCACAGTAAAGAGAAAATATCAAATGGCTCTTGAAAATGCAGCTGTTAATGCAAACCATGAAGCTGACAGAAGTGCAGGATAATTCACTTCCTTTTAATGGTGAAGCATGTTTATTTATGAATGATTAGTTGTATAATTAGTGTTTTAATACTCATTGCAGATAGAACTCATTCTGAAGTGCTAATATAGATATATTTTGAATATTAGTTTCAAAATTTGTGAAATGACTTATATAACGTCAAAACCTGTATAACGCAAAAGCTCTGGTCCCAAGGTGTGCGTTATAACTGTCTTCTACTGTACTCGTTTGTTCTTTATACTTATTGCTATTTTACTTTTATGGGTAAGGAAGAAGCTCGATTTTTAATCACGTCAAAGCGGTGTGTTTTGAGTTCTTTCAGTTAAAACAAAACGAAAGAAAGTAGCGATTGTTTCTCACAATTATTATTGACCCAGGCAACGCCAGGAATTTTTGCTAGTTAATATATAAATCTAAAACCTCGCTTGTTCAAGTAGCATCAACAATGGTTTTAAAATTTAGGGCTTACTTTGATATAATCGATATTCTATTCCAAACTCAAATTTTTATTATGTACCAGAGGCATGTGCAGAGTTTCAATAATGGGGGTACCACTGCATCCGGGCCCGTGATTTAAAATAATCAGTGGGAGGGCAATTACTACTCTACTCCTCCCCGTCCCACAATAACATTCCTACTGCATCTTCACTTTTTCATTTTCATACATCACTAGGGCTGGGCAATATACCGATATACCATCATATATCGATATATATCTACTACCGCAATAACAATATTTAGATTTCTATCTGTTCGATATATCTTTTATAAAGAAAATACGGGACTTCATTACAGAGAAATTAAAATACTGACTTAACAATACGTAATCTTTGATAGCTCTGTGTGATGGGTGAATGTTTGAAGTTTTAAGATGTTTTCTGCATTGTTCAAAGAGTTATTTAATTTTTAACTATAGTCAAAGGGAAGAATTCACAAGGTTGCCGAAGGTAAATATAGCCCCTTTGTCAGTAGGTCTCCGGATTTCCTCCCCCTATAGAGTTTTCAAAACTTATATTACTATCATTCAGAGCAGGTTCCTTCCAAGGATCCCTGCTCTCTTTCTGACAAAGCTGACATGACCTCTCATAGGCCCATAAAAGCGAACGTGTATTGGTTAAGAGAGCATCCTAATGCAACAATTAAAAATTAACCAATTGAGGTATCAACACGATTCATAGTTCAAATTAAACATAAACTATTGATATTGAGCTGAATAAAATGTTTAAGAAAAATACTGAACAGAAATATTTTTATTTTAAAAAAATGAAAAACGAAAAAATCCTAATAAGAATACTTATGTCTCGCATTTATCACACAAGAGGTAGAAAAATTGTAACACCTGGCAGAGATGAATTCAAATTAAAGTAAATTGTCCAAAATAATCGTTTGAAAATGCTTCTTATGTCCATAAGTGTTGGACAGAATGTATAGTTATCTTATCCACGCCAACTACACTTGGATGATTGCATAAACTGCAGTTTTAATTGCGGATCTACGAAGTGAGACCAAAGATAAACATGAAGCAGAAAAGTGCACAACTATCCTGGAGCAAAGAGAAGCTCATTTGGGTGCAACAAGACTGAAAAGACATTTTATTCAGTGATGCATATTTATTTGTAATATCTGTCGAAAAAAGAGGAGATCAGGGGCAACAACGTTGGAAAAGTATTATATTCAGTGATGAATCATTTTTGAAATATCTGTAAACAAAAAAAAGGTGTTTGGGTTTGAGGTTTAAAAGGAAAAGCGTATGAGAAATCTTGTGTAAGAGGTTCTCTCCACTTTGTCACATCCTTCTTGGTTTGTGGCTGCATGACAGCTGCTGGAATTGGGAAGTTATATATATCATAAAATAAAACAATGCGTGATTTCCGCTGTTAATCAATAATACTGAATGATACTTCATCTGAGGCACAGCAGTTACCCATTTAGCGACACATTTTATCTTCCAGCAAGGTTCTACTCCGTGTCACATCTCTAAATCGACTCATAGATTTTAAACAGAAAGAGGAATTTCGGTATTGAACTGGTAAAGCAACTGCCAATCTCAATACAATCAAGAATTTGTGGTACCATCAAATCTAAATAAATCCGTTCAAGATCTGGTGCCCGCCAACAAAATTTAGCTTGTTGCCGCATTGAAGAGAGTATGGAAACAGTGTCAGAAACGATTAATGCAAATAGGTGGTAGAATCCGTGTGAGAGAAAAGATTAAAGCATCGAATTCAGCAAAAAATGACGCATTCTAGTATTAATGTTGTTTCTTTTGAAAGTGTTTTCCCCCCTTTAATTTGAATATTCTAATTTTTTGACTCAACGTAAATCTTCATCACTATAAACGTTTGGATTATTCTGTCTAAGATTATTTTTAATTGAGTATATTTGAGATGAAATTCACACTTTAATGTCTAAGAAAGGTAGCATGTTCATTTAAATGCCTAATTTGCACTTATATTTGGTTGGAATAAACTTTTTTCCAAAATGTGGGAAGTATTCTATTATTTTGAATTTGAGTTGTATTTCATCGATTAGCTGAAAATGAAACTGTTACATTTTTTTTAAATAACTTTATAAATGTAATCATAAAGTGCAAATAATTTTAGGTACAAAGTACAAACATGCTTAAAATTGAGTTTCTAAAATTTCATTTTAATAAAATATCTGAAGAGTTCAAAAATTTTGGATGGCCTCTCCCAAAATGATTGGCTAGATCTGCCACTAAGCTAGAGTGTATATATTGGTAAAGATTAAGAAAAATATAAAAGAGATGAATAGCAACGCACACACATGTACGTGCAGTTAGGTAATTTATTGAATTATGCTACAAATATGCCGCACTTGTGTTAAATTTATTTGAATATAAGATAATTAGGCATGAAGAAAAAAAGTTCCAAAAAAAAGCAATTTAGACTATATTTGGTCAATTAAAGTCATGATATCCGTGGATCCGCCCCTTTCAAAAAGAAAGCACTTATTTAATATTTCTCATTTCTTATACTTTGCATAAATGCAGTCATTACATTCTTTTGATTTCTGTTATTAAATTACAGTTTTATCTTATGATTAAAAATTTTGCTTCAAATTTCAGAGATTGTGAATGGAGATTACAAATAAGAATGCCTGTAGTGATGACCATTCTTTACATGCTGTGGAGAAAGTTCTGCTGATGATTACACTATTTCTAATTAAGTGGCGGTAAGTATTCCTTGGCTATAAACTATTCTTAGCTGCAAATAAAATATTAACTTTCATGCAATAAGTAAACAAAAATTAGCTTGTGGATGAAAAGACTTCTTATGTTTTGTTTGATGTCTTTTCAATAATAAGGTTGTTTTTTTTTACTTAATTATCAAAAGTCCTTTGTAACCCTAAAGCGTGTGTCTCTGATTCTAGTTGCTATTTGTACCATTTAAATGTTTTTATGATGTTAGCAACTTCTTTTAGTTGTGTAACATCAATTTCTATTTGTACAGAACTTTTCTTTTGCATTTTCTTTTCTTGGAAACCAGCCAAGGAAGCTGGGGTTCATAATAATCCCTACTTGCATTAAGACATTCTGAGATCGGTAATATGATCTAAAACTAAAGTCTGTGGGAACAATCCTTTCTCACCCCCTTCGTCTGAACGATACCCTTGTTTTATAATGTCATAGTATTGCTTTTATCGTAAGTAATAAAATATGACTTAGTAGTTGTTTGCTATCATGTGCAGAGAAAATAATTTTTGTCACTATAATGCACAGACTAAACAAATGTCAGCAAACTATAATGTACAGTACAAATGAAAAAAAGGCTATCTAAATTAAAATAATTAAAAATATACCTAAAACACCTTCAAAAAAGTGTTACGAATATAACTTACATTTTTACCGCAATAGTAACCTTTTTTTAAAACTTTGCTTCTAGTGATCATATTATAAAGTATGTGAGTAAGCATAATTAGTCCATTTGCAAGTCTATAAATCTTTTATGGTACGTTTTTGATCACATTAGTTTTTTAAATAATATCTGGAAATCCCTGGAGCAAAGTTTAAACCATATATGTTGATTAAATTAAAAACTAAATAATTCATTTTACTATTTTTAAATACATATAGTGTTCTTGAAAATAATTTGCCAATAGTTCTGTCACTTGATTGTGAAAATACACATACTCTTGTTTGAAATGCAAGCAGTGTGTTCTATACTGACCCTCAGTGCACTGAGATACAGGCCCCTAAAAAGTACACATTTTATCATATTTTGATGACAAAACTGCTCTTTTTTCTTAGCATTGAGCATTAACCATACATTTAATGAGCCTATTTAATAATTTATATATATCGCTACACAAATTGCTCATAAAAACTATGGTTGAACCGCAGTGCATGGAACCGAGATGCCTCAAACATGACACATTTTCACTTACTTCGTCAGTTTAGCCACCCTTGCCAGGGTCCACTGAAGGTCAGCCATAAAATTTGTGATATATTTCATTTGAGGCACTAAATATCATGGTGTAATCACAAAGATTACTTTTGCTGATGCTCCATGCGCAGAGATAATTGAATTATTAAAAAATGTCGATATGTGTGAGAAAAACCCTAAGTTAAGACCAATTTTCAGTGTTTTTGTAGGTCATAAAAAAATTTTTTCTAAGAAAAGAAAAGATATGTGTCTTCTAAAATCATTCAAAGAAACCACTAAAATTTTTTGCAAAATCAAAAATGGCATGATCTGACCTGTCTGACTCTTGTAAAAACTGGCTCTTAATATCGAAAAATATCCAAAAGACCCGTCAAAGCTTCCCAGTTTCGTTAACGTCACCAAAGATAGTATAAAATTGCACTTTTAGAAATATCCGCTTAGGAGCCCCAAAACATATCCTTCCTAAAAATTGCCTAAAAAAGATTTTAGTTCCAAAAAAATTTCGGTTCGGAATATTTTTGCGTTTCCCCTATCATTTTCAGATATAGCCAAAAAATCGGTTTTTGAAACAATAGGTGCCGAGAAATTACAGGAGAAAAGCTGAAAGATCCCCTACCATCACCAAAGAAAGCCTACATTTGCATTTTAAACTTCAATTTCGAAAACTTTCGATGGAAGACGATTGAATCTTCCTCTCTCTAACAACGTCAACAAAGATAACCCAAAATGGCGTGTTTAAAACTTCAGTTTCGAAAAATTTTTGGGAAGAGAACTGATCCTTCCTAAGCTATGGTCACAAAAAATAGCTTCAAATTGATTTCAATTTTGAAAGAATTTTAGGAAAATACTCTGAAATTACTTTTTCCTGAAGTCTTGAAAAAGTTCCTAAAACTGCAATAACATCAATTTCAAGAATTTCTCCATGCACCTTGAATATGCCCGACTCTTTTGTCCTTTCAATCAAACACAGCCAAAGATTAACTAAAACTTTTTTTACTCCAATTTCGATAATTTTCTGAGCGCAATCCCTCCTTCCCTGACCCCCTGCCTCCCCCCTCCTGCATTCTTCTTCTGATGTCACCGAAGACAGGTTATAAAATACGTGACTAGTAAATTTTGGTATTTATTACTTTCTTCGAAGATGTAAATTGTACCTAAGGAGTTTCTTACTATTTAACTTTTCTTCCTTTTTATAAGTTCATCATTCTTCTGTTTTTTTTTTTTTTAATTAGAACTTGATATAGAAATTTGAAGAAAGATTTATGTGGACGTTGAATATTAGTCAAAATATGAAAATTACTTTTGAGGGGAGGCACATTTGGTCTTCGCACGTGGGCGGCTGACACCCTAGGATCGGCCCTGTTGAAGAACACACTACCAAGGTACAGTAACACTACCAAGGTGCAACCAAAAAATAGTGTTAGGAGGGCACTGCTAAAGAAATCTCGCTTTCGGTGGATAGGGGTGGAGGGCGGTATATTCTCCCCCGGATTTTTTTTTTTTTAATTATAGTCTTAAGAACGCAGTTTTAGACGGTTTTTGGTAATGCTGTGGGGAGGAAAAATTAGGGAGGCCTTCTGCGGAAATTTTTAGAAATTGAAATCTTTAAAACGCTATTATAGGCTATATTTGTTGACGTTAGTGTAATGAAAGGAATGGGGCTTTTTGAAGTTCCCTCCGCCTATCTTTTCAAAATTAAAGTTCTAAAAACGCAGTTTCGGAATAACTTCATTGATGTTACAGGCAGTGCGGTTCTAGGGCTCTCCCCAAAAACTATTTTAAAGTTCAAGTCCTAAAACACGAAGTTTAAAGAGACATTCAGGGATACTAGTTGGGGGGATTTAAACGCTCTCCACTTATTTTTCGAAACTAGTTTCTTTCGCTTCTAGGTGTTGCCCATGCTAGGTATGTCACTGTCTACAGATTGTTTTTGCATATTTTATAAGGGGGAAAAGGCCTAAACTATATCTGACCCCTTGGCAACTGTCATATTTGCCTTGTTGACAGTAGTACATGCAGAGATTTGTGCACATTAAACTTGTTTTGAACATATACCTCTGAAATGCAAACTTATTTATTTATTTTTTACTTTTCAGTTGTTAATTGGAAACTGACTTGAAGAAAGGGAAAAGAAATGTGATAAAGATGACAGCTATTAAAAATTACTGTTTTGTACTTTTGATTGTTGCTCATTTTTAACTCTTAATTGTTGTAAAAAATTTGGACAAAAATTATTGTTGCAAATAAATTTTACTTATTTTTTTCTATATTCTTGTCTATATTTCTTTCTTTTTGAATCTCCAAAACAACGTTTTTCTTCATGTGAAGTACATATATAATATAATTTCAATGCTCCATATATGTTTTTCTTTGTACGCTTTTTATTTCTTTCAACAGACAATATCTTTTGACATTTTATACTATACCTAATACCAATTCTTGTATTTGTAATTGTTGCAAATTATTTTCTATTTGGATTGGTATGATCATTAATAAACACATTAGTGAGTAAGAATTTAAAATATTGAGCTATCATATGAAGAAACATTCAAAGAATAATGTAATGCAAAAAAGTAATCATAACTCTGTCCACAAATAAACTTTTCTGTGTTCCAATCTTAAAGATATCATTAAATATTTGGTTCTCAGAAGAATTGAGAAATGGTAAAATGCATTTGATGATTTAAGTTTTAAAAAGTAGTTATCACTCGAGTTCAACTGTCGAAAAATGTATTATGAAACATACAAAGCTATTTTAAAGTTCAAAATGTATTTTACTGCAAATAACAATCCTATATGCAAAATAATATAAGAATTTTTCTTTTTCTTTTCTTCAGCAAAATTACTGAATTAAAAGCACAAAAAGATAATTCATTATTTTTCATAATGTCGATGAAATGAAATAAGAAAGGAAAAATGTTCAGAATTTCTTATTGTCACAAAGGTCTAAAGCAACGGTGATCAACATATGGCTTTTTGGGCCTCATCCAGCATGCGAACTAATCCACAAAAGCCACCATGTCCATTTAACCACCACCATTAAGTAAATTCCATAACAATGTTTAAAAAAAAGGGATAGTGGTTTCTTTGTAAGGAGATTAAATTGTAGAAGGGGTGGGGCGTAATGTATGATAGGATCTTGTGTGACTGGAGGTGCCATTGAAGGCATTGCTCTCTATAGCATGTTTCGTTATGAGCTTTTCCAGGGGAAGGGAGGGGGCAAATAGTGTCACTGCAGTGAAATTATACCACACCAATTCCAAATTGGGTAGTGGTGGGGACCAAAACCACACCAATTTACATTTTATAAATACAAAGGGTTGGCACAAAAGTCATTGCAACTATTTTTTTTTCTTGAAGATACCACCCCGGTAGGAAAATTATATATACAGACAAAAGGACAAGGTGTTAGCTACATGTGTGGACATTAAGGTGTTTATAAAAAAACTTCTTTTCAGCTAGAGTCCAGGACACCCCCTATTTTTCTTTAGACTTACTAATAGTATTACGCTGTAAAAGTTTTAGCTTCTTACTCAAATTTTAAGAGGGTGCTCAGTGGAGCTATTAATTTAACATTAGCCATAGCATAGAAAAAGAAAAATTTAGAAACATTTATTCTCCCCAGCTGTTTTTCTTTTTTGTAAATGTTTTATTGCAATGTATGCATGTTACTAGTGTATATTATAATGTAGCATTGTTTTTTCAGTTAAATGTATTTTTTTTAGCCTCTTTCCTCATACTTATGAAGTTTGGGGGCGGGGGTTGAGAACCCTCTTTCAGTTGAAATAGGAAGCTAAAATTCTGCCAGTATATTACTATTTACAAGTCTAAAAATATTGTGGAGTATCCTGGTATCTAGGAGAAACTTTTTTTTTATACATGTATTTTTGAACCAGCTTAGTGAACAATGAATAGTAACGCTAATCAGTGGTGTTCCCATTGAGTATATTCCATATACGCCATATACATTTATTAGACATATAGGGTATACACTCAAGTTTTAAAAATTTGCATATTATCTTATATTATGTATATGATCGCATACACATATTGTGCATAAAATTACTGGGAGTATACCCTCAGAAAAACTAACGGGAACATCATTGACACTAATTTATTATGGTAGAATACAGGGAAATATGGCCTTCACGGAGCACAAAAATAACTCAGAACGCATAAAGATAAAATGACAAACCTGGACCAAAAAACCCTCATTGTACTCCCCTACTATTGTAACCACACTCTACCAACGATGTGGGGTGCGCTGAATACCATCAGCCTCAGTATTTGGTGCCATGAGGGAATCTGGTCACCTGTTGGCGCACAGCATTAACAATGTCCTCTCTTATTGCAAACCGCCTACTACATATTGGTTTTTTAATCTTGCGAATGATATCTAAGTCACAGGGAGAAAAGTCGAGAGTACGGTGGGTGCTCTAATTCTTCCCATCCCCGACGTCGGAGTAGCTGCAGTCCACACTCTGTTTTATGTGGTCTTGCACACGATTCACCAACTGACTGATTTCTCAGCCCTCGCTGCGCTACCAGGAGCGGATCTAGTTGGGGGCCATGGCCCCTCCCAAAGCCTTGTGATTGCAGGAGTTCTTTAAGGAAAAAAATATTATGAGAAGATAACAAAATTTAACACATGTATTTTACTGAAAAAGAAGTATAGGCCTTAATTGGGAGATAAACTATATCCCTATCCTCAAAACAAAACTTTTGTTTCCAAAATGTTTAATTAACTACAGACACTTGGACGATCTCTAAATGCTGCGGTTCTCAGAGTATACTTATTGTTCACAAGACCAAAAAGAGCCTAAATTTTCGTTTTTATGGCTTTAATTTCGAAACTAGGAGGAGAACCCCTTTTCCCGTGCCCTCTCACAAATGCCTTGATATGTAGCAAAAAATTGCATTCTAAGTCTTTTATTTGGAAAAAAATGTCAACGGAAACTAGCTTATCCAGCCCTTATCACTTAACTTACTTAAACAACTTAAATGAATTTTTTTGGGACTTCAACTACAAATGAGTTTTGATAGGACCCCCTCCCTCCTTAGTTTATATCGTGATGATAGCTTTAAAAGGAGGTTTTTTTGGAGGAGCTCACGAATCTTCCATCCCTTTCTAAAATATGAATAAATATAGTTAAAAATCGAATTTTTAAAGCCTCAAAGGCAAAATATTTCCAGGAACGAAGGATTCTAAGCACCTTCACACTTCTTTTAATGTAAGCAAACATTACCTAAAGGTGCATTTTCAGGCTGGACAGCTGAAGAGCTAGAAGAGCACCCCTCCTCTTCTAACTTCTCAATGTATAATGACAGAATATTTTGGTTTCTAAGCTTTATTTTCAAAAAGTATTTTCGGGCCAGCTCCCGAAACCTGACCTTTCTCCGTACATCATCAAAAACATACAAAATGTGTTTTTAGTTTCCTAATTTTCAGAAATTACTGGTAAATTTAAATTTTGAAACATTTTCGAGGGAGATTCCTAAATCCATTTCCTCAGTTAATGCCTCGATACCCCGAAAGTTGAGTTTTTAAAACTTTATTTTAATAAAATTTCTGGGGAGTTATCAGGGCCCAATTTCTCAATAGGCAGAGTAGGCAGCTGCCTAAGGGCGGCAAACTTTTCAGGGGCGGCAAATTTGCTATTATAATACACATTTTTTGAATTAAATTGTTAGTCTTGAAAGTAAAATATTAGCATTCTTTCATTTTCCACAGAGACAATTTTTCTTGTAATTTAATAATAATTACTTAACATATCTTATGAAAGTCAAATGTTTTTCAATCATGGTATTTGCCGAATCGTCAGCAAAATTTGCCGAATAAAAAAATTTTTGGGAGATCACTGTGATCATTTCATCGGGGCGCCTCAGAATGTGAAACGCCATCATTTCTTCATAAGTTTGACAGTTTGAATCTGGGGAACACTTTTTTACGTTTTTTTGAGTCAAGGATATTTTGCTTCTTAAAGGGAGTTAGGGGGCGAATATTTCAAATTTGCCTAGGGCCGGCATGGAGCTAAATTCGGCCCTAGGGAGTTCGAAAATTTCGGATGGTCCCTCCCAAAACTGTGCGCTACTATATACCAGCTACAACTCAGTGATTAGTTCCTGTTCTGCATATACTCTATCTTTCATGCGATACACATACGATTATAATCCGTTTATTTATCTACAAGAAAACAAAATAGTTGTCATGGCCCGTACCAACACTGGTGCATCTATTTCTCAAATCCAGGAGGGCAGTTGGCTCCCCAGTCTAAATGATGGACTTGGTGGCAATGTCGATGAAACATCGGCCGATGTTGCAATATCTTCCAGACGTTTTTCAGTAGTCCTGATATAATCAGCCCTTGAGCAGCCGTCTTTGGACAAGATACGAACAATTAACTTTACAATCTAGATGCATCTTTTTGTTTTGAAAACAGAGTTCTGGTTTATTGGTCCTTGTCCTGCCCCTCTTCTTATAGTGAACATAGAGTCCTATAAGAAAAGGTAGTTTTCATACAGTGGCGCTAAATGAACCAAAAGGCACAGTTGTGTCGTTGCTCCCTTTGACTTTAAAGTCAAAACAAGTAAAGACTGCATAAGGTTCTGAGGAAGAGCTCCTGAAACCTACCGTCCGCCCCTCATCATCTATACAAATAGCCTTAATGCAGTTTTAGGTCTTCCACTTCGAAAATTTTCGTTTGAGGAGAGCTAGGAACTCTAGGGACAGCCTCCGAACACTGACTTTCTTCTGATATCATTAAAGATCAACTATAACACACTTTTTTACATCAATTTTAAAAGGATTTCGGTTGAGGCTTGAGGACCGGGTCCTCAGTCTAGGAAGATTGGGCCCCCGACATTGGGCGCCGTCGATTGGCCTCCGGGAACATTGGGGGCCGAGAACTTTGGGCGCCGAGCATTTTGGGCGCCGTTAACTTTGGGCACAAGAACATTGGGCGCCGAGCATGTTGTGCCCAATGTTCCCGGCATCCCAGTAAGCAAAATATCTTGCCTCAGTATTGCATAAAGGTTGTCATGCAAGAAAAATCATCTTGCATTAATGCTGCCTCAATGTTGTTATGTTACTCCCTTTATGCTGTCAGCAGGCTGCCACAATATTGGCTGACAAGGTGTATGCAACATAATATCAGGAAAATATCAAGGTAGGCTGCTTTTGTAATATTGCATACGTATTGATATGACAGGATAATATCAAGATGTTGTCATGACAGCATAAAATCAAGGTCTAGGCAAGATGATCTTGCTTTTGTAATCTTGCATACGTATTGATATGACAGGATAATATCAAGATGTTGTCATGACAGCATGAAATCAAGGTCTAGGCAAGATGATCTTGCTTTTGTAATATTGCATACGTATTGATATGACAGGAAAATGTCAGGATACATTGACATGACAGTATGAAATCAGCACGTTTGCAAGGTGTTTTATCTATTTATTTCTTTGTATTATTTTCACTTGAAACTCGAGAATTAAATTTCATTCTGTAATTATTTCTGTTATTCTTCAAGATAGTTTTCTAGCCTAAGAATATTTCCTTAAAGCTGACATCTGATCGGAAATTCATATAAAGGTATTAACTTACCCACAATTAAATGTTACTCACAATTTAATTTAAAAAATGAAAGTTTCTTCGTTTTGCGTAATACTTGACTTATTTTATAAATTCATGCTTCTAATTGTATTATAAAGACATAAAATGCCTAGTTAGGAATAATTGCGGAAGTTTTTATAACACATTTAAGAATAAAGAAAGTAAAATAATAAATAAGTAAATAAATACAATAAAGTACATTTCCAAATGGATGTCAGCATTGAAAATATCCCATGGACAAAACACATGAATTTATCTTAAAGAATAACATAAATAACCATTGAATAAAATTAATCTTACTCATGAGTTTGAAGTGATAATACGAAATTCTGGGCTTCATGTCCTTCGTTTCGAAGTCTAGGGACGAAAAAAGTTATTTTCGGCCATTTCTAACATTGATCGCACATCGTCTGCGATATGACTTGTTTAGTACTATATTAATAAACAAATGCAGTTATCAGTCATTCATAAGTTATTCCTAAAACAATACTATTCCACACTAATAACTAAGCAACCAACTTAACGAAGCCTAAAGAACGCAACGACAACGCCACGTGCAGCTCCTCTGAACCGACTGAAATCGAGGTCGAAGGAGGAAGATGTGCCAGCAATTCGAGGGACGCTGGGTAGAAAGAACTGTGCGCATGCGCAAGTATCAACGAAGGTCCACCTGTTCTATTGTGTACTAATTACCTTGACGGCGACAGCATGAAATCAATACATCTTGACGGCGTCAATATGTATGCAATGTTGTTATTGTAAGGTAATATCAATATTGATATTTTAAGATGAATGCAATGTTGCATACGTGTTGTTATTGTAATATTGCTTTTCAATCTTTATGCAAGCTTTATGCAGTATGAAACGCGTCAATATTGACGCCGTCAGTATAATATCAAGATCTGTCAAGATTGATGCAAGAAATTTTGCTATTAGGGCATGCGCCCAATGTCTGCGGCGCCCCATCTTCCCATTTCGGCATTCAAAGGAGTGGTACGGTGTCCATCCCCACAAAAACGATACCCTCCCCCCTCCATAAGAAAAGAAAAGAGACCCCACAAATCATCAGGGGTCGTCACGATGGTTTAGCATTATCAAAACTCCTGCTAAGTTGTCGTTTCACGAAAATTTCAATGGTACGATCTGCGCTACAACCCCAGCAACTCTCTCGTGGGCAAAGGCATAAACAATTGCTTGTATAGTATGGTTCTGATAAAAAGATGTATGACCTTGAGAGAATTCATTTCAGTGTGGGCAAAAGAAGATAGGGATACTCGAGGGGGAGGAGGAGTCCTGACGCAGACTGCGGCATTGATATATTTCAGGAGAGGGAATAGTTTTAGAAGTTTTTGATTTTTTTTTTTTTTTTTTTTGTCTTTATTTATGGGGATGCTGTGTCATTTGAAGGGAGGATTTGATTAGGCGGAATAGTTTTTCAGGGTTCCTGATATCATTTTGAGGGGGTTGTGATTGGGGGATGAACGAAGCGTTCGAAGGGTTACTATTCTGCCTATTCTCCCAAGAACGAGATCCCCGAATGTGAGATCAAAAATCCTCTAAAATACCCGCCACCCTATTAAAATTGCAATGGTACAGTCTACGTCATGAACCCTATACCCCTTGTAAGTTTCCCCAACATATATTTGTCTGAAAAAGCTTAATCGAGCAATCGTAAGTATGGCTCTGATAAAAAGATATTTGACCTTGAAAGAGTTAATTTCCATTTCGAAAGAAAAAAATAGTATTGTTAATTTCTTTCACTACTAAAGCTAACCGCAACAGTAGGTCAGCTTTAGAAATGATTTTTTTTAGGAATTGAGGATTATATGGATTATATTGGGAACCTCCCTGTAAATGATAGCATTCTTAAACTCATCTTTAATTTCGAAAAAAGAAAATATCAGAGGGAACTTCAAACCTACTGCACCCTCATTCCTCTATTGATAACAAAGCCTATGAAAAGTTGCTTCTTTATAACTTCTGTATGAAAAAAATCTCGAGGAAAACCTACCCTTAAAGTATTCCACAATTCCAGGGGTTGTGCGTCATTGCGTTAAGGTTTCGATTTTGAAATTTTCCCGATGGAGACCACCGAACCCATTCCTTATCTGGCAGTTTGCCACTAAAAATAGCCTACAATTTCGTTTCTCAGAATTCAGTGAAAATTTTCTGAAGAGGACTTCCGAATATTCCTCTCATCATCACCGAATAGTGCTTTTAAAGCATCAATTTCAGAAAACTTGTAGGAGGAGCCTCCAGTCCTCTAAGTCAAATTAAAACGTCTTCAGATTTAAAAAAAAAAAAAAAAAATCAAAAATTGAAATTTATATAAATCAATTTAGAAGAGTTCTCTGAGGGAAGCTCTGCACTCCTTAACCCTCACATCACAAAAATTGCGTCTTTATACCTCTAAAATCGTGTCCCCTCCTAAATATATCTATGTATAATGTATATATACTTGTGTCTGTGTATCAAATAAAACGTTACCATTGCGTTAATAGAAAGGTAAGCGATTACGACCGTCTAGGCCCAGATCTGCGTGCCCGCTGACCCCACAGTGAGGGGGGGGCACGTCCTTAAGGGGCCCTACGCAGAAGAAATGGGAGGGGAAAAAAGCATTAAAGGCTTGTTAACGTTTCAAATATACACTGCCTTGTGGGGAGGGTCCTACTTGCTGCAGAGGGGGGGGGGGGGGCAAAATTTAGGGTTTATAAGAGTCAAGGAAATTTAAATTATTCCTTAAAATTTAAGGAAAGGTCGTCATGAAAGAAGTATCAGCAAAGTTTACTAAAAAACGCTATTTATTAGCTTTACACAGAAACACAAAGAGTCAGACCTTGGCTAAATTAGGGAGCTAACCACCTCCCCCCTCAAAAAATAAAAAAGAGGTAAACTCTCAACTGAACAGTTTGCGCCTAGCCCCCCCCTTTCGATACGAGGTCACCCCGCATATACAATCACTTTTTTAATGTTTCATATATTGAACAGAAATTCCATTCTACATTTTCGGATATATAGTCAGGTCTTAAATACCGTAAACGCTTACAGTCATTTTTGTCTCACTTTGTTTGGGTGATTTCAGCTTAACTTTTCCTAGTTCAAAATAAACCGTCGATAGAAAATGATAGTGTTGATCGATTCACGTATTTGAAGAAAGAAGAATTTGCTTAATAAGTATGCGTTTTATACTCTTCTCATGTCATTTGATAAAAAATAAATTCGAGTTTTGAATTGGACAGGCGAGTGTCCAGGATTTCATTAAGGCAGGGCTTTTGATTTCAATGTTTTTTCATTCTTGCTTGCATTGTCAGGAAAACACAACAGTGCCAAATAATTCATTTCTTTACACTGTTCCCAATGAGGGGCGTAGCGGTGGGAGGGGATATAAGTCAAGACCGTTATACTATATACATGTCAGAACCCTTATGGAATTGACCTTCTAGAAGATAAATTCTGGTTGCGCTAGTAACCTCAGTATTTACTCATTCTACTGTGCTTGTTTAGATTTCAAACCTGTTTACTGTGCACTAAATTTCAATAAGTACTAATATATTTCTAAAAAATCTTTTATGACACATGTTTTCAGGTATTCTAAAATAGTGCTTAATAAACTAAATAGTAAAAGGTTCGTTGCAGATGCAAATTATTTACATTACCCAAGCACAATTACTATGCATATTCATTCATAGCAGCAACTCTTCCCTTTTTGTGAACCGCCTAAGTCATCATAGCCATTTTATAAAAAGCAATATTAAAAATGACTTGTGTTGAGAGCCCATTCAGTGGTTCCTCCATCACTGCTTTTAAGAGAATAGGATTTTAGTCAATAAAAAGAGGACACTCCTAAATTGCCAGGAAACTTCCCAGAGAATTATTTTTCCTAACTGCTGAACCCTAACTTCAACATTAAAAGTTAACTGAAAGTCAAATATGAACTTTTCTTCATTTGACTTTCTATTATTTTTTTTCACACTGGGAGGGATTTAATCCCTAAATCTCCCCCTTGGACACAGCCCTGGAATTGAAAGGAGGAAAACCACACTGTGGCCATCCGTCTCGGATTTTAAGGCTTTGTCCTGTATTTTGTAGAGGTCATTCAATAAATTATGACGTTAAAATTTAGTTGTCTAGTTCTTTAAATGAAGAGTTAGTTTCAAGCCAACCCCACTCCCTGCCCAAGGTTTTTTTTATACCAATTGCCTCTGGACATTGACACAAAACAGTGAATCGGGGATACACAAGCATCATCAAGGTTCGACTGTATACAAATACTATAGAATTATAACTGTCCGAGTCCGTCGGGCCCGAACTCGGATAATTGGACAGGCAATTAAAGGATGTCCATGACTGAAATGAAATTAAAGATATTTTTTAAAATGACTCAAGTTTTTTGAAGAGAGCAAATGTCTGTTTTTGTAAAATTTAGTAAAAAGTTATTATCGTATTGGCATGTGTGTTCAAGCTTAGGATTGTAGCTGTTAATGCTGGTACAACATATTCTGAATTGCAGAATAAAATGGAAAACAAAAGCTGAAAAACTAAAACTTTCTAGTTTTTTGCTACAAAAAAGGATGATTATGAAATCTTTTAAAATTCAGTGAACTCCAATTATCCGAATCAATTGGAACCGGACCCCATTCAAATGATTAATTTTCTTCAAAAAACAGGGTCTATTTCAATTAATTACTGAAGGTATGCATTAAACAAGGGGGAAAACTTATTTTCAAAGAAGAGCTTTTCATTGATGAATGTACTTTTAGGGCTATACATTAGCAGAGTGGCCAGAGGTTGCAAAAATAGTTTGCTTCATATATATGTATATTTACCAAGATGTGACTTTATGTTTTTTACCTCAGAATATTCAATGCATCATTGAAACAGGAATCCAAATGTTAAGCTAGTTCTCTTAGTAAAAAGCTTTGAAAGCAGAATAAAGGGGAGAGTAAAAATGAATAAAATAACTCACTGGATTTGGTTTAAAGATTAAGGACCCCCCCCCCCCCCCGTTTAGAAGGTGGATGTAGGCCTGCGTTACTGGATGTAACTAAGAACAAACTTTATCTTTCAGTTAATTTTCATTAGTGAAACAATGTCAAATTGGCTATGCTATATCAGGACAATAAAAATTTGAAGAGAAACAAACTGTAACTAGTATGTGTCATTATAAACTAGTATGTTGTGGCCATCACGAAACTTTCTTCTATATCTTTCTTATAATTCTGATCCCTCACCACTCTTGACGAGGAAGCAATATTCCCAACAAAAACAAAATTACATATGCAAAAACTTGACAACCATCCCAATGTCTGAATTATCGCAAAATCAAAGCAAAGAGTGAAAATTGAAGGTTATTTTAAAAGACTTGCTTGAATTAATTACAAATATTTTATTTGTTAACAAACATGAGATGGCAATTGTTAAAAGTTTCAAATCATTTGGAGATAATATTTCCAATCATTTCCATACAATTAAAATCACAAGAAATAAGCAGACGACAGTTTAGTACGATTTATCTTTCTCATTGTTGCATTCATAAAGCTATTTTTATTTGCAAAAAAAAAAAATCAGCACCTCTTGGAGTGATTGGCGTGAAAATTGAACCAATGCCTGTTTCATATGAATTCACATTTATTCCGAATTTCATGCAGAACGTAACATTACTTCTTGAGATATGGCACTCACAATGCAAAGAAAGAATGTTCGATTACCCCACCCCCTTTTCAGTTGTTGACACCAAAATAAAATCAGCTCTTATACCTTCTAAGGGCTACCTGTCAATAAATTTTTGTTTGATTCCGTTCATTATTTCTTGAGATACAGCAGTCACAATTGAAGACAAAAAACGTTCTATAGCTCAACCCCCGTTTGAGATATCGACACCAAAATTGAATCAGCACCTGCTCCTGTTAGGGGCAACATACGGTCCAATATTTGTTTGATTACGCCCGTTACTTCTTGGGTAATAGCAGGCACGCATAACTCAAGAAATGTCCCATTGCTCCACCCCCCTTCGAGGAATTCACGCCAAAAACCAATGGGCAGTTCACATTGAGGCACATATGTGTACCAAATTTTGTTTGATTTCATGTGGTAGTTTTTGCTGTAGAGCAGCCACAAAAAACTGTTCACACACGTACGTGACACACACACACTACTCAGCACACCTAAAAACGTTCAAATCCATCAAAATTTGAACGAATTCAATACTTTTTTCTATATATTAGATATAGAAGAAAGTAAAAATAGTTTAACCCATATTTAAGTACAGGTAACTTGAATAATTAAAATATCCTAAAATTTTCTACTTTTAATTTTCCAAAATTGCAGAGGAAAAAAAAATATTCTTCATGTACAAGTATATTTGGAGTTCTTGATTGAGAATTATTAAAATTGTTTTAATAATATTCTGATTTAGGTCTTAATTGTATTGTGAACAAAATTATACATATATTTTTATTTTTTAAGAGAGTACTAAAATGTAAATTTTTCCATAACCATCTCTCTTCACTACAACCTTAAAATTTCATGATAGACGTTGTTCACTGTCGCACTTTATTCTGACTGAATAATAAATAGCCAATTTATCTGCTTCAAAATGATCGATTTGTTTTTAACAAATAAAGTACAAATTTGATAATTCATTATCAGCAGTTTTCATAACTTCAGACTTTCAGCTGTATATTTTCATTATTTATTTACATATTTAACTCTTTGCACTAGACATCTTTTTTTCTTGCTGAATTTTCATTTCCAAAATTTGAATGGAATAAGTTAATTCCCTGGTATCAAATAAAATTGAATATCCTCTCAGATACGGCAATATATCACATAATGCATAGGGATCAAAATTATTTCTGATGTAGAAGTAGAAACTTTCTAAAATTACATGGAGATGTTTACTTTAAAGTTAAAAATATAGACATAATCCAAACAAAGTTTTGTGAATAAGAGTTTTATATGCATTTTACAGGTACATTCATAGTCCATGATTTCAATACATCTTTTTTATAACAATAAAAATTCAAAAGTAGTTGATATAAGAATACATAAAATAAATCTCACAAGGTCCTCAAGTTAAAGTACATTTTAGAATCTTAATACACTGAGTAATTGAATTATCATTCCACTTGAAAAGCCTAGTGCACCACATTGCTAATATTAGACAAAACAGAGCAACACATCATTCAGGATTAGTAGTAAAGTGAAATAGTCTGTTCAAATCTTCAATTTTTGAGGAAATATCCAGATAGAGCACAAGCATATTCAAAACATACAACTGGTAACATCAACTGTTGGAGGGGTAGGGGTCCAGGAGCAGTACTTTTCAAAGAACTAAAACCTACAAAATATAGAATAAGTACAGTTAATACAAATAAACAAACTCAGGGGAAAAAAAGGAAAAGTTCTAGGATAGTTCCTTGGAATTTATAAGCACATGCATTTTCAAAATATGTAACTGTATGACCAATAAATGCATTATATCATTTAATGTTTTTCCAGACTAAAAATCGGAAAAGAAAAGATTAAAATAGAATTACTATAGGAGCATATGAAAACAATACAATTGTTTGTATAGATATTTCAAAACAAATAAACAGATTGCATGGGCCCAGCAGTGTCACCATAATCAATTTTTTTTCAACTTATAGCATATAACAAAGTTTCCACAGATTGTAGAGCTGCAGAGTAATAAATTATATATTTATGATTTAATACATCTTTTTCACCAGTACAAATATAACTGTTTTCAACAATATGTTTACATGCCAGAAACCGGAAGCAAGGCCCACATAGTATCCCTTCGACACCAGTCTTCATTTCTTCATCAAGATTTTTTTCCCTGGCTTGTTTATCACTCAATTTGATATTACAGTTACCCCTTGTTATATCGTGCTTTTTGGGGGACAAAGAAAAAGCACGTATTATCCGAAAGCGCGAAGTAACCAAGGTTATTAAAAATAGTCATCCATCCAACACATACATGTAAATTAGCATTCACTCTTTTTGACATGATTTTCAAAAGGTGTCGATATGTTTCAAGAATTTACTATCACACGTATTGAAACTTATACAAGATTCAAATTTAAGTAAATTTTCAGCGTCAATATGAAATGGTGACTAAAGATGATCTTCATCAAGAGTGAGCATTCCAATACCCTCTTATTCCCAAGGGACTTTCTAATCCCTTTGATTTGCAGTAGAAAGGATGTGAAAAGTAAAAGTAACCAGATTGTTAGAGAACTCTTTTGCCCGTCCAGAGCATTCTTCCTTTCTTTGATGCAAATCTTGATTTGTGGAACCAAGCACAAATCTTTTCTGTGCTAACAGGCAGTCAGAGAGGGTGTATGTTCTCTTCTACTTAGACCAGTATGACACCTGCCTGCTCTCTCAATCATTGTAAAGGTCTTGGTATCAATACAAAAGAAAACATGAAGTAGTTTCCAAGCTGTATCTTAAAATGAAATATACTGCATGTATGTACATTTGGATAACAAGAGTTGCCACTGCTTTTCCAGCGAATTCAGAAGTGGACGTTGTTAAACTGCCTTCACGAACAATAGAAAGATATCTCGCCAGGTCTCTATTTGGCTCGTTTTATCGCGTGCTTGGCGACTAAATTGTTTCTCTGAAAAATGAAAAATTTTCTTCTGAATTACCGTTGCCAAAATATTTTCAAATAAGGTAAGTTCTTATGAACTGTAAAGGCAAAGCACGATTCACAAATACAAATTTTCATTTTGTTTGTGTGCTTGTGCAAATGAAAATTAATACATGTACCAATGTTATTTCTTCCTTAAAGTGTACATGCTAAGTTTTAACCAGGGCCAGAGGCCAAGTAATCGTGCTTTCTTTATGTGTGGGGCAGGAGGACGTGGATTAGATTCCCATCAGTCAAGGCCACGTCAGTCCAGTTAGAAACTAGGGTTTCGTTCATTGAGGGGGCCCCCTCTGAGAATCAAAGCATTGTAAATTTTATAAGTTTTAAAGGGGGAGGGAGCCCATCAATCATTTTCGGAATTTTTTTCTGACGATTTGGTAACTTTGGGGACAGCATTAACAGCATCGAGATTCTTCAATCATTAGATGTTATGTATGTATATTACATATGCATACTCGTATTTTATCATTCGATAAAATTGAAATTTCATTCAGCAAAATGAGAATGTTCCCGCTTCCAAAAATTTTAGTTCAAGGCGTCCCTGAATGTGTGATCTACTATTCCTCCTTGAGAAATAGATAATTTTTAATCCAAATTTGTGTATGATCAGGCCCACTATTTCAAAGTCTTCCTGGGAGAGGGGGGGGGAGGCAAAGGGCTTGTGTTCAATACGTTTCATAGGGGGAAAAAACAAAATACTTATAAAAATGCCTAATTTCATGTTTCTAAAATCCAGGCCCCTCGGATCACCTAAATGACGGGTCTGTGTATAACATTTTAAACATTTAAAAATCTTTTATGATGTATCGTTGAAAAAGGAAACAAACATTCCAAAATTGCTATGTTTCGTAAATTTGCACACACAAATAGTTTATTATTTTTTTCCACTACTTGTACACGACTTATACACATACTAGACGGACACGAAAACTATTTGCCTTCTTCCTAAATCGGCAAATTCGTGTGTAGTCACATCTCCACCTCGATTTTGACCAAAGACAACCTAAAATTTAGTTTTTAGATTTCCAATTTTGGAAAGTTTCCAAGATGGGAGGGGTTTTGAAGTTGCAATGAAAATGTATAAATGTATATATAATTTTTGGTTAAATATTTTCCCAAATCCAGTCGTGTTGCAGTGGAGAGCAGCGAAGTCCCCCCCCCCCCCCATATGCCTGCATTTACTGATTCCCCCAGGGATTTTTAAACGGGCGCAATGCGCTCTGCTCTGAAATTTTGGCAATTTTAAGTCCATTTCTGGGTTTTTCACAATTTCTGTCTCCCATTTTTTAAAACTCTCTTCCAATATCAGCCTATTTGTGCGGCAGGATTTGCAAATGTATCAACGTTCTCAAAAATAAGGTGAAAAAAATCGAGTAAAATTGAAAAATGACAAAAAAGAGAAAAATTGTGGAATTCATTTGCGTTTCTAAATTCCGCATTTTTACCGCAATTGCGATTGTCATTATCTAAAACTAAAATAAAACTGATAATAAATGCCCAACCATATCTTCCTTCACCAAGGTTTTTTTTACATTATAATTAAAAAAAAAAAAATGTGGTAAATCTGAGATAAGGCACACTTATAAATCTTGTAGAAGGAGGGTGCGCACCTGAGCCGATGTACGCCATCACTATGTCAATGTCTTTACAGGGGTTCCCATCCCCTAAAATTATCACAAAGACTGCCCCCCCCCCAAATGAGAAAAATACCCCTCAAAACAGACCCCCACCCATTTAAATGGTGCAGTCTGCGCAATGAGACTAGGTGGGCAATCCTGATCCATTTTGACTATTCATAAGAACTGTCATTTAATCATTCTTTAAAAATCACTATATGGATATTCTGAATTCAAGAAAAAAAAACTATGAACCTTAGAGAAGAAACTTTTACTTTATTTAAACAGCCATTTAAAACCAGTCAAGATGCAATTCAGACTCAGAAAAAACACATAAACCTGGTTTCCCTAAAAAATGATTAGTGAAGCACTTAAAGTACTTGCTGAGTGACCATGATCCTTTGATTTTTTATTAAGCCCATTTTAGCCCTCTTACACCACCAGTAGGGGTTCTCAACTTTTCCGTTTAAGAATTAGAAATTTGCGATTGCTTCTCAGTAAGCAATAAACTATTTTGTTAAAATCTATCCCATTTGAAAAAAATTAAACTGTTTTTTACACTTTTATTTGTGGATTCAAAATTCTCTGGAGTTCTGGCTTTCGGCTGTGCTAGTTCTCAGTTTAATGTAAATACTGCCCCAAGTACAAAAGAGTCAACAAAGATAGATGGTGTTGAAAACAAAATAACGTCCATGGTACAAAGATCAGTCCTCTCTGCAAAATAACAACGTTTAATTAATGTTTCAATGCTTCTAAGGTTTGAGAGCACCCCCCCCCCCCATTTTTTTTTCTTCTTATGTAATGTAAGCGTGATTTTATTGAATGCAATAATAGCCCTTTAATTATCTTCCAAAAAATTGTGAGTAACATTGTTATGATTTGCAAATTGCAATGACATTCCTTCAAGAAATATGAATAGTTAAATTAAAAAAATAAAAGTTTTTCATCTGTTGGGCCAACACTATTGTTTTGTAATTACAATCCTTTTTCGAAGGGCAGTTTCACCAGAAAGTAATTATTTTAAGTATTTGAAAAAACTGCCAGTTTGTTTGATGAATTTGGTAATGTTATTCAGTTCTTTTTTATCAAATTTTGAACAATAGGTAACAAAATGAAGGGTTGTTTATTTGGCAATGAAAACATTGTTAAATCCTTAATAACCATAAGAATTTAGATTGAAGAATACTAATTTGTTAAATTTATAATTAATTAATACTTTCAAGACCCCAGCTATTCAATGTTTGTTGAAATGTTCTACTTAACATTGCTAAAGCAGTTAAGAATATTTTGTCTTCTAATAGGTGTTTTACTGTTGAGAACATGTAGAGTGAAACTGAATAGTTTACACAATGTTTTTCAGAAGTAACAAGTATTTTTTTTTATTTCTGTGCAATTTTTAATTGGAAGTTTGCCATTCTTCCTCAGTTTTGAATTTGCTATAATATATAACTTTCACAATATATTAAAATATGAATTTTGTTTTGAATTCTTATTTAGTTTTTTTTTTTTTTTTTAAGTGCCTTAGTTTTTAGTGTATACTTGCATATTTTGCAACTTAGAAAAAGTAAAAATTAGGTTATAAACTCTAACAAAGCATTTATTAGTGTAGGATCCTAGTTTCAGTTTTAGTTACTTCATTCAATTTCTTAACTCCAGATATGCTGCATAAATACAGAAAGCTGTCCATAAATAATGTCACTTTTTTCTTCAAAATATTTGATCCCCTCTCCAGTGTCACACTACATTACAAAAATACCCTTATTTCACACCATGATGTGCGATGACTCTTCTTGTATGCTACCCCTCCTTTCCTCTTGTCAAAAATTCAGAATTAAAACCCCTCTTTCCTCTCAAAGCATGACATCATTTGTAGACGACTCATAAGGGATAAAATGAAAGTAAAAAATAAAAATTCTACCAGTGCAAAAAATTTAGAGGCATATAGGAGGCTACAAGCACAAAAACGACAGCATTACCACACATAACAAGGACAATTTCTTCCCAATTGTGTATCATAGACAATCTAATACAAGAAGCAAAATATATTCTGAAATTTCAGGGAATAATATGTATTATGTAAAATAATATGATATTTTGAAACAAAGTAAAATTGTGTGAATACATTTTTAGTTTATCATTATTTATCTGCCTATTTGCAATTGCTGTACCAGCACACAAAAATTACCATTAAAAACAACAAAAAAAGATTTCATTTAAAATACTACATGTTTATTAACAAAATATGACCCTATTAGGTACTATAAAAAACACAAGTAATACAATAATGTTTGCACAAAGTTAAACATTTTTAAGGAAAATAAACATTTCTTCAAATTCTTGATGCAATTATTCTTGTTATACATTTTATTAAATTGTGAACAAGTATTATATTAACTGATTTTTTTTCAACTCTTTCATCGTTGATAACTTGTAAATGAAAATTGAAAACCATAAGTCAATTATAAGATGAATTTCTCCTACTTGCCATTGGCAGAAGTTCACATATTGAGAAAGTCAACATGTGTAAATAAAAATATAAAAGGAAGTTCATCTAATTTTTAATAAAAGGTAACATAAAACAAATCAAACAAAAGAAGCAATATTAAACAATGTAATAAGTATGTCCACTGAAAAGCTACAACAGAGGAATTGATGGAGTGCAACACACCAAATCTCTCTGTTATATAATAATTCGGTATTAAAACATGCAAAAAGAAACAGCAATTCTTCAAGTCTTCTTCTGAGAAATCGAACCAACAGCAATTGATTGCCAATCAATCCTAAAACGGACATCAGGAAAAGAGAAAATACAGAAATTAGTTGCACATGAAATATGTATTTTTATCAAAATTATGCACAAATGCATTTTATAAGTAAGTAAACAAATATCCTTGCAAACAAAGAGGCTGTCTTGCAAAAAATAATAAATAGCTTAATAATATTTACATATCTTTGAATTAGAGCTACGAATAAAACAAACTCTAGATAGTTCAAATTTTCTTTCAAGGTCTCTAGAATTATGAAGAGTAGACTGTGGTAATCTTATATACTTGTGAATGTGCATATAAAAGCAAGTTTATCTAATGTAGTGGTAAGCGAAAATAAAACACCAAACCAAACAAAAGAAGCAGCTCCACTGAAAAGCCACAACAGAGGAACTGATGGAGTACAACACAACAAATCTCACTGTCATGAAATCATTCAGTATTAACACTTGCAGAAGAAACAGCAATTCTTTGTCTTCTGAGAAATTGCACCAACAGCACGGACCTAAAACAAATATCAAGAAAAGAAAAATTGCAGTCCATAGTTGTTTAAAATATATATTTGTATCGAAATAATGTGCACATACATTTTATAAGCAAGCAAGCAAGTATACCTGTATACAGAGAGACTTTCTTGCAAGAAACAATGGACAGCTTAATACATACATATGTTGTAAATTAGAAGAACTACAAAAAAATCAAACTCTCGTTCAAGGTCCCTGAGTTTTGAGTTATCGAGTCAACTATAGTACCCTAATGTAATATACTTACAAAATGCTTATCGAAGGAATGTCATCGAATGCAGAGGTAAGTGAAAATATAACATCAACCCAAATAAGAGAAACAGCTCTATACAACTACTATGTGTCCACTGAAAAGCCACAACAGAAGAATTGATGAAATACTACACACCAAATCTTACTGTCATGAAACCATTCGGTATTAACACATGCAGAAGAAACAGCAATTCTTCAAGTCTTCTTCTGAGTAATTGCACCAACAGCAAGTGATTGCTAAGCACGGTCCTAAAACAAACATCAGGAAAAGAAAAAATGTTGTCATTAGTTGTATAAAATACATATTTGTATCATAATTATGTACATATCCTTTTTATTGGTAAGCAAGCAAACATTCGTGCAAACAGATAATCATGTCAAAAAAACTATAAATATAGTAGATTCTCGAAAATCCGAGGTAATTGGGGACTAAAGCCACCTCGGATAACTGAGAACTTGGATTATCTGGAAATCCTTCCAGATTAAAATTTTAGATATTTTGATGTCATAAGGAGAAGCACTTTTACTTTCTTATGTAAAGAGGAAGTATTGTCTTCACAAAAAATATTATCACTAAAATTTCAGAATAAATTTCACTTTTAATTACCTTTAAATGATTTTCGAAAAAAAAGAGAAAAGTCTGTGTATGTATTTACGTACGCAAATTTGTATGTTACCCAAGCCATTTCTATGAGTTTAGTCATTACGTTTATATCTATGTGCTTGTATATCTGTCGCATGAGACATTATCGGTCACTTGTAAGGTTTAAATTTATATATATACAACTTGTGCAGCGTCAAGTTGTGAATCTTTTTTAAAAGTCCTATTAGTTGTTCCTAAAGGCTTGTTTACACGTTCTTTGTAGTTAACCAATGTCAATTTTACGTATCAAGTTATAATTTCCAAATCATCTCTCAATTCGTATTAAGCAATTGATGAATATTTCGTGCCAGTTCTCTTTTCAAACTATTTACTCACATAGAATACTTTTTACAAATAATTCTAAGCACACAAGCATTTGAATGCACACAGAACCAACAAGCAGAAATTGACGAATAAACAGGACAGGTCTCTGGTTTCTCAAATCCACAATATCAAAGATGCTAAAAAAAAGTGTGGAATCCTAAACTTCCAACTCATAGAATACTAATATTTTACATATTATGTTCGGTTTTTTTCTCACAACTTTCTCGAATTCTTTATTTTTTTGTGACAATGAAAGTAAATACTCCAAATTAAATAAACAGAATGGCTTTAACATCACAGCACAAATGGTATCTTTCACCGATACAGAATGCAATTTGATGAAACTCGCGGGAGTCCTTCTCAGATTGGTTTCAGTGTGTGGTTCTGACAATCTGCATGAGTTTTAGACAAAATGTGGATTCAATAAACATCTCGAGTTCATTTAGCATTATTACTAAGAACATTCAGCAAGATAGAAGGAAAAGAAACAGATGTAAATTAAACACACAGAATTTCATGAACTGATTCAGTATTTTCATAATTCATAAGCAAGTAAACCCTGATTAACACTTTTAATAACGCCTATGTAAAGAAAACCACTTACTGCTATACAAATGTACTTCCAACTTCTTAGAATTTTTTTGTTTTGCTTTCTCCGGTTTTTCAAAAAAGAATAAATCTTATGCCTTTTGCACATAGACACATTTATTCAATTTAATTACATAAAAACACTAATATTTACCACTACAAAATGTACGTTGTCATATACACATGCCAGGATTGCAACAACGTGCTTCGTTTCATACAGCAAACCTACAATATTTCGAACCTTCGACCGAAATCACGCCAAGTTACTAACCTTCAGTTCAAATTCGGTGCTTGGCGAGAAGGCATTTTAACCACTTCCTTCAGAAGTTATTAAATACAAACAAAAAACCTGACTGCGTAAAAACCAAAAAAACTAAAAAGAAAAATGTATAAGCGCAGTAGTTTAGAATGTTATTAAGTACTACTGAATAACTACACCATTGAAATAGTTTTATAACCGTACACAGGTAAGACAAATCATAAATTCAAAAGCAGAAGAGAAGGATCAACAGTGGGGGCCCATTCCTTTCTGATTCAAGGAACCCCGCAAAATTTGAATAAGCTCCGACTGTTGATCCTTCTCTTCTGCTTTTGAATTTGTGATTAGTCTTATCTGTGTACAATTATAAAACTATTTCAATGGTGTAATTATCAGAAGTACTTAATAACATTCTTAACTACTGGGCTTATACATTTTTCTTTCTAGGTTTTTACGCAGTCGGGGTTTTTTTGTTTTTTTTTTTAAATATTTTTTTTATTTTACACTTTTTAGTTAATTTTCATTGACTTAGATGATTATAAGAGGATACACTTCTCAATCTTGTCATTTTATTGAGAGAGTTTGTATCTTGAGGTTTATTAAGTTAAGGTTTACTTGCGGTGGTCTAAACTACTGATAATTAGTCCCTTTAGGCAGGGCCCGATTAAAATATTGAGGGGTCCTAGGCCAAATACTTTTTTGGGGGCCCCTGTATTCAAACTTTATAGCATTAGCCGTCGGCTGAATAAATTTTAGCAAGACTAAAGTAATTTCAGACATTTAGGGGCCCCTAAATATCGGGAGCCCTAAGCCCGGGCCTAGTTGGCCTATTCAGCAATCAAGTCCTGCTTCTAGGGGCCTAACTCGGCTTAAAGCTACATGTGCATGACCTTTAGCAAAAACAGCCTGTATAACTCATGCTGACGCGAGCTAGAAAACGTCGTCAGTCAAATCTATCTCGCAAAACTAAAAAAGGTAGACAAGAAAGTACATAACGGAAAACTCAGTCTCCTGAATCAAGACAAAAACAAATGCAACATGTTAGAGATGAAAATTGAATTAGTAGACTCTCTTTCTTTTGGTGCTTATTGCACGGGTTTATTTTGATGAGGACTACAATCTGAGTGTCTTGCCTCCCTTACGCATGATATATTTTTTATTTCAGTAGATTACATATAAACAACACATGAAAGAATTTACATCAGAAAGAGGGGGAAGTACATGCGGAGCGAGGGTTGGAGTTGAACCCACCGCCTCAAGTGTGAGAAAAGCCCGATCGGTAGAGTGTTGGATTCGGGGCCGGAGGGTCCCGAGTTCGAACTTCGATGGTCGAAGACCCACTGTCGTCATTAAAGGGGACTGGGCGACGTTAAATATGCTCGTGGTCTCAATGTCCTCCAAGTGAAACGATACCTCTGGGGGTGCTAGCACCAGGTAGCTATTAGCTCCTGGACTAGTTCTAAATTCTCATCAACTGTTTGATCTGGTGATGGTGCTGCCATCTATCGGTATAAAAAATAATGGAAGCAAGGCACTTAGTATGCAGTCCTCGACATAAATACAGTTGTGACTCGGAATCGGAAGTGTGAGAAAGAATCGCTTAGACCACTCGGCCACTGAGGCGGGATTGCCGTGAATCTTAAGAGAGAAGGGAGGAAAACATGGACATGGGAACCAGTTCGCTTAACTAGATGGATGTCCATGTGGTAGAAAAGTGATTCCTTTTCAACCAACGATCGTCGGCCATTTTGTGGGCAAGTACTTCCCACTGCACATCCAATAAGCTTACTTTGGGTTCGTTTTCCGCAATTTTTGCGGGGATTTTGCATTTTAAAGTACCACTTTCAATGGAACATCCTATTTTTTGAAAAAGAAAAAAGTCTCAAAATAATTTTCTATTGGAAATTCACTATTGGAGGTAATTTCAGAACAGAAAATAGATTTCGCATCTCCCTAATTTGTAACTCATGTTTAATTCGGCTATTTGAAACATTAAAGTACATACCTTTCTCGTCGACGAAAAACTAATTTAGGGTTTTATGGATTCCGGGTAAGTCAGTTTGAATCTCTAGAGGCCATTCATTGATTACATAAGGATGATTTTGGCAACTTGCTTACCCTTACATGGGGGAGGGGGGGGGTCGAAAGATTCCCCCCTCTTTATCTTACGTAAAATTCCATTTCGATTTTCAAAATAATAAAATAACAAATCTTACTTCGCTGGAATCGTTATTTTTTTTTTTAAACCTTTAAGTGTAAAAAAAATACTTACTAAAAGGATTCTAGACTGAATGTTTTTTCGATAAATATTTTTTGTATATAATGAAATACTAATTAAAAATAAGACATGCAATACACAGTGCGATACTTTTATTATATGTTACACTATTCATTCTATGAAAAACAAGTAAAAACAGCTCATCCTTATACGTTTTTACCTTCCCAAAGAAAATAAAATATGATCCTTGCCAAACCACTTGACCGCACAATTTCTAATATAGAATATCGACTTGAAAATTGCCCCTTCTTTTTCTTATTATATTAGAGCAAAAAAAAAAAAAAAAAAAAAAGCAAAAATGCCTTGTTCCATTTTTGCAATTTAAATAGTATTTTCACATTTTTCAAAAAATGTGACCATGGCGGAAACCTTGATTGAGACCAGAACATTATAGGTGCTTTTCAGGCCTTGACGCAAGCAGTTTTTTTGGGGAGACAATATTTTTTTCAGAAAATGAGTGAGAAAAAAAAAGAGCACACTGAATAGATCATATAAATGCATTTTAAACAACTTATAATAACAATTTTAAAATGACATGTAGAGAACTTACCCTTGCCAACTTGTTCAACAAGACTCTTTCAATGGAAAGATATCAAGGAAATTTGTCAACCTTTTCCATCTTCAGATTGCTCAAATTGAGGGCAGTCCAGTAGATTCACAGGGAGACTGCAAAGAAGGAAATATGTAAAGCAGGAAGATACTGGGTTCAAAGCCCAGTTTTATAGGAAAAATACCCGCTTTGTAGAGGAACCATCGTTGAAGACGGGATGCTTAGGTTTTCTGCAAAAAAAAAAAAAAAAGGTGATTTAAAGAAAGAATATGATTAACATGAACTGCATGCATTGGGGACAATTAGTTACCTATTTCACAAACTACTTTGACAAATTGTCAAATTTTCATCTTAGTAGTAACTAACTACCCAGGGTTGGCTTTCTGCCGGCAGAAACTAGTTTTTGCCGTGTCAGTGGCAGAAATTGGTTGTAACCGGTAAAAACCGGCAGAAACTGGCAAAAACTTAAAAGCATCTTTAATTACTTAAGTGATTGCTAAATAATATTCGTTTAAGTAAACTAAAAAATTAAACTTCATTTCATCATTTAAAAAAATAAAAGCCTATGCTAATGCCCTTGATTTAGTTCGAGAAGGGAACTTTTCATTTGCAGATGCTCGTAATGTTTGGATTAATTTAATAAAGGACGAAAAATCATATAGGTGCTCAGGAAAGAGGAGTGACATACAAAATTAAAAGGCATTTCTGATTTTAATTTGCTCACTTATATGCTTCATCTAAATTGTTTGTGATCGAAATTATCACGTACTTCAAGAAGAAAGTGCCAGAATTTTACTTGCCATTATTAACATAGATTTTGTACCTAATGTCACAGCTTTGCAAAACAAATTGGCCCTATTTCTCAAAACTTATTTTCCAGTCGAATTTCTCCCACTACCCCAGTTACTTACTACATGGTGGAACAATAAAAAAAAAAAAAACAATAGATGAAAGTTTCAAACATTGCTGATTCCTTCATGCATTGCCTGCTAGCTCTTCTGTTGCAGGAATATTCTAAAGTTTCTCATTTGTACATATTAGATTGAGAAACTGTTTAGATTTTAGAAATAACCTTTTTGAAGAAGCAACCGCAGGGTCCAAGCAATGTAATATTTGATTTTAAATTGTGGTAATAATATTAAAATGTGCTTTGGTTAATAATTATTTTTTCCATGCACTTCCTATTGCATGTCAATAATTTTTTTTTTTTTTTGTGAGTTTTTGCCAGTTTTTGCCGCAACTGTGGCAGAAAGTGGTTTTCGCCATGCCGGTTTAACCGGTTTCTACCAGTGGTTTTAACCGCCTCCGCAGAAACTTGCCAACCCTGTAGCTAACAGAATAGAGGCTCTATCCATTGAGGAATGCACTAGCCCAAAATACACCTTATCATCATATAATTCCATCAATAAAATACTGTTTTTAAAATTATACAGATTATCAGGGGCTCTCAAACCCCTGTCCCTTCTTAGATGGCAGGGCGTTTTCACACTAGGAAGATTTGAAATTATTACATGAAAACAAATCACTTGTTGACGATTTGCAAAGCAGAGAAAACACAGCATTTAACTTACTTTTACCACATTGAAACATACTTAGCATAAAAACGCATCGAGTTATATGCTTGTAGAATCGTAATGTCATGAATACAAGAAGTCATAAAATCCACCTCGGGAAGATGCTCTATATTGTTTGATAATAATTTTCAATTTTACTAATTAGCCTGCTCAAAAATTAAATTCACTCTGCTGCAATGCTTGTAGCTAACATTACAAACAGACCGGCCCAATATAATAGTTAAAACAAAAATAACATACTTCGTATATAATTATACAAAACGCAGTGAAACAACCATTTAGCTCGAACACCGTTGATGCGACATTAAATATTACGTTACAAATATAATGTTTAATATTATGCACAAGCAAAAATAACCAGCGTACTTTGCATTGACCCGTACTAAAAATACAAAATTAATAATCTCAAATGCGAATGATAAGGTATTAAACGACTTAAAAATTAGAATGAATACATTAAAGATTCAATATATATTTTCTAAGCCAACAAGAAATATAAATAATACACAATAAATATCTACAAACTGAAACTATTATGGTTAATGATTGATCAATTTTAAAAAATAATGATACAAACGTCGGAAAATTCAAAACCACATACCTCCACCAAAAACCGCTCGAACGTAAAAAAAATGGCTTCCTTCCGGAAAAACATGAATACTCTGCCAATAATCTAATCGCCAGATATACAAGCCAACGCCAAGTGCCAGTTAGATCAAAAGATGGACAATTTCTTTGGAGTGCCGCGGTTGACCTATTGTTCTCCGGTCAGGTTTTCCTCGAATGAGCAAACTCGCAAAAAAAAAAGCAATATCGATTAATCCGCTGTAAACGATAATAAAATTTGTCAAAGAGTTTTAAGAACTTTTAAAAATAATTTTGCAATTTATAGCCTGTCAAGGGAACCTGTTAATCCATAGTTTTGATAAATCCTCTTTTTCCTCCCCAATTTTACATCTTAAAATAGAATTGTGCAAAATTAAATGTCAATCTTTAGTGTTGACTGCAACTATAACGACAAGATCTAACATCAACAAACTTTTCCACCAACGTGGTGATTTAAACTTCTCACAATTGTTTTAATTGAATTTTTTGTCAAACTAGCCTTGTTTTAATCGTTCTTTTAATTTTTCAGCTTCTGTATTGTTACAGAATCAAGAAGAACGCTTCAAAATGCCTGATTTGGGTTCAACTACTTTAGAAAGTATGGATGATGCAACGGGTGCTCCAAAAAGTGCCGCACAACTAAAAAAAGAAGCTAAGAAAAAGGAAAAACTTGAAAAGTTTAAACAAAAGCAAGAAAAAATACAAGCCAAAAATGTTGACAAACCAGCAGTAAGTTACTCTTTTGTGTTGCTTTTTTCTCATCGCAGTAGGGGAAGATCATTTAATACTAAAGAAAATTATGCTTTACTTTCAGTGTCTCATGTTATCGTAAATTGTTTTAGGAGCGTTTTGAATCATTCTGAATAAAACAGCTAACTTTTTTCATAAAAATATTTTTTTTTTTGACATTTTTTGTTTGTGTTGCATGTAGCTTAGTTTTTTCTACCATATTCTTCTCACATTATTATACGTACTCAATTTGGTCACCCCCCCCCCCTCTCAAACAGTGTTATATTACATACTTCTTCACATTGGGAAGTATAATTTAGAACCCAAATACAGAAGCATTGTCATTGCACCAAACTAATTACAGCTAATACCACTCTTTTTTTTTTTCTCTGGAGTCATTTGGATTTTTTCTTTATCTAACCAGTGCTCTTTTGAAATTCCCTTCTGCCTTTTTGAAGTACACTGCAGCTTTTTATAAACTGCTGTAACCAGGGTTGCTATTTTGTCCACTTTTTTGTAAAAAGTCCGGGACGACGGAAAAAGTTGGACAAAATGAAAAATCAACTGATTATTCACACATAAATTTTTTGTTATGTTGTAATAAAATTAGTATATACTTCAAAAACATGTATTATGAATTAATCATTTAATTAAAATATAATGATTGTTAACTTTAGAATTTAATAAATCCAAAAACAATTTTAATTACACATAAGTGCAACTAATTAATATCATAATTTACTTAAAAGTAATAAAATTTAACAGTGTGAATAAGTTATTGGGCATGATTACACTATTATATATTACAATACAATAGAAATTAAATTTAATAGAAAAGTCAAAAGAAATGCCTGGAGACATACTTACAAAATGAAGATTTATAGACTAAAAACATTTTACGGTTATATTTTTCGAGTTTTTATTGATGTCACCCTATAGCAAAATATTTATGTCTTTATGGATATGTTAATGATATACAAATTACTAATTTTGTAGGGTTGTGGTATAGTGCCTAGAAAGAGTAGTGTGCCAATCGGCGGGGAAAAAGTGAGGTCAGATCTGAGGAAAATCCAGGTGGCGCTGCACTCGAGTAGTACGTTATGCTCCTCAATCAGACTCGTTTTAAATCAGCGATTGCATGCTGATTTCGCAGTTTAAAAACCCCGTTTTTCGGATTAAACTTATTTCTGCGCAAAAGACAAATTCTGTAATAAGTGCTAATTGTTACATGGGTGTTCGTTTATTTTTTGAAGCATATAAAATTACCTTATTACCTTATTATAAAACTACCTTACTTCAATGAAAATAGTAGACTATAAGGGCCCATTCATTAAATACGTAAGGGTCCCAAGGGGGAGGGGGGTTGGAAAAGCCTCTACGTACCCTTACTTGGGGGGAGGGTCAAACTCATTCTTACATAATATTTTCCAAGTCGATATTTCACATTAGACATTGCGCGGTCAAGTGATTTGGCAGAGATTATGTTCTATTTGCGTCTGGAAGGTAAGAAACGTGTTAGGATAAGATGTTTTTTTATTTGTTTTGCAAAGAATTTATAGTGTAAAATATAATAAAGGAGTCGCATTACGTACGGCGTGTTATATTTGTAATTAATATTACATCAAAAAAAAAAGAAAAAAAGTCGAAAAAACATTATTTCTTTACGCAAAAGGTTTAATTTAATAATGTGAATTTAATAACGATTCCAGTGATGTAACGATTCAAGATTTGTTATTTTATCATTTTGAAAAACGAAATGGAATCTTACATAAGAATGGGGGGGGGGTGAAAATTCTTACGTACCCTTACATGGGGGAGGGAGGGTCAAAAATTGCCAAAATCATCCTTACGTAATTAATGAATGGCCCCTAAGTATTCAATAACAGTGCGTCTCTTATTTCTCTACTAATAATAAAGCGGAGTCTCTCTGTCTGGATTTCTGTCCGGAATTCTGTCTGGATCCCTGTGACGCGCACAGCGCCTATACCGTTCGGCTGATTTTCATGAAATTTAGTACAAAGTTAGTTTGTAGCATGGGGGTGTGCACCTCGAAGCGAATTTTCGAAAATTTGATTTTGTTCTTTTTTTATTTTTAAATTTTAAAAACAGTTTCCAAAGCAGAATTATCATAAGATGGACGAGTAAATTACGAAATTATCCTGACGTGGAATCGTAACATGGGAAGAGCGAATGAACATAGCCAATTGGCGAGAAATTCATCATCCATTATTTGTAAATATACAGGCTAATCAAATGACCTTTTAATTTTCTCCTTCGGACAAAGTCATGTGGGTACCGCTAGTTACAAAATAAAACTGCTTCTAAATTCTTGAAGCTAATTAAAATTATCAGGGCTTCTCAGTCTGAGTCGAAGAACAGGATAATCTACTTTTACACCTTTGACCAAAATAGTAGCATTGATTTGTAAATTTTCTTCTACTTCAATAATGATCTTTTTATCGTCAATATTATTTTCCACATAATTTTCATTATATACAAAAACTACAATATTTGGAGATTTTTTTAATTTCATACAAACCCAATATTCGTTAGGCAAATTAATATGAACAATTTCATCTATAATAGATTTATACGTGGTTATTTCAGTTTCATCTGCGGAAAGATCAAGTTTTATTTTTTTCGAACGGGGAACATTTTTCTTAACTGCATAATTCCTGATGGACCTTTGCTTTGGTATTTTTTTAGTAAAGTATGTTGGCAGATTTGGGAAAATTGTCGTAATTGCCTCGTCTTTTAAAAAAAGTTTTCCCCGGGGAATCAAAACTTCCTCACCATTTATAATATGCTCATTATGCGTTTCAATAAAATGTTTTTCGAAATGCAGAGCACAAATTGAGCAATATTTATCAAAAACTTTTATCTAACCTGGGAATTAATGAGTTCCACTTCTTTAGTTTTTCTTCATCTGCTGGAGCTTTAAAAAGCGAAACTTTTTCTTTGCATGTTTTGTATCCACTTTTGCACCCTGGTACGAAACAAGATAAAGCTTTACTTCTTCTAATATTAAACTTTGATGCCTCCATTAAAAGCCTTAAACGCTGTTTCATGAAATATTCACGAAATAAAGGTAAAAAAGAGAAACGCGGAACTAAATTGTAACAAAATCCCGCGTGTACTAATGTAAACACCGCGAAATTGAACGTACACCTCGACCGCACTGCCCTCTAGCGGTTTTCATACATTTTGTCTTCAAGAATCGAAGGGGGAAAAGCGCCGATCGGCACACTATTCTTTCTAGGCACTATAGTTGTGGGAACTAATGTCATATACCCCACCCTTGGCGACTTCTTCCTGTCAGCGCCAAGAAAACGATGTATGACGACATATGTCGTACATCATTCTTAGCGATGCTTTTTTACCGCCAACAGGAGAAATTCAGATAAAAAAAAGCATGATCAAAGCACTTCAGAACACTATATGTATAAAAACAACATAAAAACATCGCGAATATACGCTTCAAAAATACCAGAAACTAGAAAGTTTTTGTATAGAAAGAAAAACTACTAGAAAGTATTTAAAATGCTTAAATTAACAAATTACTATAACAGCTCACCAATGAAATATGTACCAATAGAAATAAAAGCTATTTTCTAACATGCATTTCATCAAGCAAAAACTTTTCTCATACTCTGCTAAAAAAGAGCAAAGCGATTCAAATTGTGATGTTTAATGCAGAAATCATCCCCAAAATTAATAACTATTTCAGCCAAAAAAATGCTTAGTTACTCAAATTTTGATGTATGAAAAGTAGAAATGTCTCAACAGAACATCCCAAACATAAACAATACAAAAATACCATACATTAATTTACTATCCAGACATGCTTTCAAAATACTTATTATATTTTACTTAAAATAACACCTTCATATTTTTATAAAATGCTAGAGTCAACTTATTTTCAGAAATTCAGTACCTAAAGGAGGTACGTTTATAGAATATGTCTAAATAATTCATGGCATTGATAAGAATTAACTTTTAGAATAAAATAACCGTACTATTTTTGTAAAATTAATTCACATACAGTAAAAATGTTAAAAACTACAAGAAACCCTCAAGATTTTGTAAAAACAAAATTTCGGAAGAGTTTTTTTTTTTTTTTTTTTTCGTTTTTTTAATTTAAAAAAAAAAAAGAACTTACCCTTTTAAGGTATAAATCCTCACACTCAGTCTGAAACAAAACAACATATGACAATGACTACCTTACAGATACACACCAAGTTGGAGTTTACTTTTAATTAACGTTGAAGTTTAAAGAAACTGGCATTTTCTAATATTTATTCATAAAAAGACAACTATTGAATTCAAACTAACACAAAGTAAGCTTTTCTGTAAGGTATATTGCACGAAAAACAAGAATATCTCCTATGCAAAACTGATAACAAATAAACAAGTTTGAATAGATCTAAGATTGCCAAACACAGATTAGTTTTGGCAGGGATGCCATGCTTAAAAAATTATCGCCTCATTGGTGAGAAAAATATTTCAATTTTGTGCAAAACATCGGATGTCGCCAAATGGGGGGGGGGGGGTATATTACATCTGTACTGGGTTGTGGGTACTTGGAACAGTATCGAAAGAGGGTATTATTAGCATGGGGGGTAGATAGCTTTAAAATGGCCATTAATCTTTATTAGGGACTAATAAATTGAATAGGAACAGCCTAGCTAGGTTCAGAGCCTTTTGCAGATCATCATATTTGTATTACAAAAACAGATTTCACTTCATGTCCACATTTCCTTTATTAATATCAAGTAGTTTTTCTTTTATTTTAAACTATGATTTTAATGTTTTGAGAAACTTCAACCTTTAAAAACCTTAAATTTCTACTTTTTAATTTTATGAATGCATTTACTATAGGCAATTAACCTCCACATCACAGATTAACATCTTAAAATGCACGGCCAGCTTGTGTATTTGTTTCTATAAATGCTATTACATGCAGTTTAACTTATTAACACTCATTTGATTTATCTACACATTTACCTAAACTTCAACTAATCTTAATTTTTTCGTTTTCACTTTAAAATATTTTTCAATCAATTTTTATATACTTTTTTATGTATGCTATTTTAATATTAAAGTAGTACTTGAATAGGAAGAATCTATATAATTATCTATTATTTTCAAACTTCAAATTTTTGACTAAAAACTTTCCGTTTACCGAAAAATTAGACGAAATGGACAAAATGACATTTTGTCTGGGACGGTTTTTTCCGGGATGGACAAAACAGGACAACCCTAGCTGTAACAAGTATCATTCTGCCTCTCACATGATACTTTTTAGCTGATCTTCGGAAGTGGGTCATCTAAGAAAGTTTATATTAAAAATTGATGTGAACTAGAGACGTACCGAGTACTCGGGTAAGTACTCTATACTCGGCCAAATTTTGATCAGGTATTCGGCCAATAACAAGTAGTTGTCATGGGCGGATTTATGGGGGGTCAGAGGGGGGCAATGCCCCCCAGTTTTGGGAGGACTTTATGTAGTAACAACACATCTTCCAAAAAAAAAAAAAATCATTATTTTTTCATTTTTGAATAGTTCAGAAGAGCATGGGTGGATTTATAGGAGGGGGGCAAAGGGAACAATGCTCCCCAGTTTTGGGAGGAGTTTATATAGTAACAACTTATCTTCTAAAATCTTATAACAAAAAAAAAATCATGATTTTTTCTCTTTTGAATAGGAAATTAAAATTTATTTTTTCTTTTAAACTTAAAATAGCCGTTTCTTACAAAGTTTGAACAATACTGTACAAGTGTATAATCTACCACTCAATTTCAGAGGCTGGAAAGTGCAAATTATTGATAGGTTCTAAAATCCCTGAAAAGATTGGCGCAGTATAGCCTACAAGGGCTCTTGAACAAAAAACCCAATCTAACCAACCAAACCTTGAAAATAATTAGACAAGTCTTTGAAACTCCTAAGCAAAGTGTGCTTCAATTTTATTTCTTATCAAGTGTATAAATTAAGAATTGTTCAAATGGGTAGTATGTTACTCTCTTGATACCTATTCTCTAAATCTGTGCACTATTTCTTTTAAAGTATTAACTTGCATCACAAAGCACTTTTAAAGCGTAAAACTTTTTAAAAAAATTATTTGCCTATTATTTCCAATTAACCCTTATAAGACTTCAAAATGCAGAATTTTATATCCATTTTAGATAATTTCCTCCGGGGGAGTAATCCCCGGGCCCCCTAAAACTGGAGATATTCTATATCCCACTTAAAAGGGAGCACAACGTTACTCTCATTCAATTTAAAAAGGACAGCGTGATTACACACAGTAATGAAAACGACACACAAAAAAGTAAAGAATGGCCTTACGCATCACAGAAAACAGACAAAAACATGGGAAGGGGGGGGGGAGGGCAATTAAAAATGTTGCTCCAAAAAAAAAAATCCTGCCCCCCCCCCAGGAACTCAGTCCTAAATCCGCCTATGGTAGTTGTAAAAAATTGAATATTGTTCAAAGCAGATTTTACAATTAATAAAAAAGTGCAAGCATATAATATACAGCAATCATTTACAAGTAAAATTCAAATTTTGAGAACAATGAGGTTTTCTATGCTTCAATGGAGTAAGTCTTATATTTTAATGCTCCAAAGTTAATGAAACTTATTTTTTATTAAAAATGATGTAAAAAAAGATAAGTACAGAAAATATGAAATTTTTATAATATTAAACAGATTTTTGCCACTAACAAAATTATTTATAAGAAGCATTAAAAATACTTTTTCTTAAAATATAAAATTTTAAAAGCACAAATGTGCAGGAGCACTGCAGACACGTGTTTTGTCATTATGAGGATTGCTTTTTTCAATGCACAGAATGTGAGCTTATGGAGTTAAAGACATCCGACAAAAGTCGTATTTTTTTACATTCATTAGCTCACATTTTATGCACTGAAAAAGATGTTCCTTGAAATGCAGAAACACGTTTCTGCAGTGCTCCTGTACATTTGTGCTTTTAACGTTGTTTCATTTGCTTTTAAAAATTATTTGTGTGGCGGACTAGAAATATAGATTGATATGATTTGTTAATTCCAACTTAATTAATCCTACCTTTTATGTATTTGTTCATTTTTAATTTAAAAAGTAACTTATTTGTAAAATTATTGACACAAAAAAAATCTTTTAAATAATGCATAGTTAAATTTCAGCTGAAATTTTGTTTTAAAAATTATTATTTGTACATGGAGGTCTATACTACTATTCCAATGAGTTCAAAATTCATCACGTATGTGTCGGTGGTTCTTCTTAAAACATAATTGGAACGCGGTACTCGGCCGAGTACTCAGTAATCGGCTGCTCAGCCAAAGTGCTACTCGGTACATCTCTAATGTAAACTAATGTGGGAAAAACCTGTAATCACCGCATCACACAGTCAGGGGTCGTCCAGGATTTTTCATAGGGTCTGTTTTTCATGAAAAACCAAATAATATTGTGAAAAATAAATTAATTTTGTGAAAAATCAAATAATTTTGCAAAAAAATTATTATGTTTTTTTTTTGTAAAAACGAAATTTTTGAATTTTGAAATGGCGCAAACTGCATTATTGACATTTAAAGTTGAGTGTTTTCCCTCTTTTCTGTTGATAATATCATTATTGAGTGGTTTTCTAGTATTTGGGAAGGGGGGGGGGGCATCGCTCTCTGGGAGATGGGCACCCCTCAAGCATCAATATTTATTTACCATTCTACATTATGTTAAATTATACTAGAAGTGTTATATGTATAGTATTTGAAGTAGTTGTAACATAAAAATTAAGGGAGGGATTTAACTTTTTGAACCAAGACACTTAAAGAGCTCAAAATTTCATTGGAAACTTGTAAACTTCTTGATTTTTAGAAAAATGAAAAAATATTTTATTTGTTTACCTCTTAAAAAAGCCTACTAAACACCGAAAATTTGTAAAATCAGATTCCCTTAGCGGATGCAAAGAGATAGCAATCCTCAAAGTGAAGGCATCAAAAGTATAAAAACGGTTTGTAAAATAAATTTTTGTGATAAAATTATTTAAGAATTATATTTTAGAGTCCTATGATAAACGTAACATTAATATCTGGACACCGTTGAAGCAAAAAAATAAAATAAAATAAAAAATGAACCATCGATTCAGCATTTTCATTTTTGACTCATAAAAGAAAATAGAATTCCGCTTTAAAAACTTGAAATAAATGTTGTTACAAAAATAGAGACTTTTCATTTATATACATCCTAATAAAGCAAAGTTAGCTTGAAAAATGAATAAAACATGATTCTCATATCAGATGTAAAAAGATTGCGTTTTTCAAAATGTAGGCATCTAAAGAAAAAAACGGTAAATAAAAGAGTTAATTTAAAGTTAATTATCCTTTTTAGAATCAAAAAATCAAACCCATATAATTTTCTCGCAAAATAACAGATAAACATTGCACTGCCAGAGGCTAAGTGGCGCGATCAAATTTTCTCCCCACCCCTACTATCCTTTGCAGTTCTAAGTTCATTTCACTGTATATTATTGTTTATTAAGTCATGAGCGTGAAGAAAAGGATAAAAGGGCTTACAGCACAAGTGTCAGAGAAGGTTGACTCTTTTCGTTTTTGCTTTCTCGGAGAAGTTTAAAACAACACCCCTGCATAAAACAAACAAGGAAAATTATAAACCAAACTGACTTTCAGCTTTTAATTTCTTTTAAGAAACTAACAACAAGCATTATATTTATTTGGCCGTAGTTATTTATTTATAGTTATTTATTGTAGTTATTTATAGTTATTTATGATAGTAATTTATCGCTTGCAGGAGCATCACAAAAGTGGCGTTTTTTTTGTTTTTTTTTTTTGCAAAATCAGCAGATTTTTTATAAGTTGATCCCTCTAATTTAACTTTAAAAAAGGTTCCAAACGAATTCGTTTTTACACACGAAAATATGCTGCGCTATTTTGATTTGAGATTTGCTCTTTCAATAAACAATTTGTGAAAGATCCGTTTTTGTTTATCAGAATTTTTTGAAGGGTTCATTTTGTTTGGTCGGATTTTTGTGAAGGATCCGTTAACGGACCCAAATTTCCTCTGGCCAGATCCCTGACAGTAGAAACCACTGCACCACCTATTTGAAATTATAGGTGCTTGTGGTGTAAATGTTTCCGATCTTACAAAGGTGTTACTCCATGTTAGTAATTTAAAACTTTTTCCCAAGGGCTTTGGGAAAATTCTAAATACCACTTTAAGAAATAACCAACTTTAATATAGATCATGAATTTAATTTTGTTAATAAATTAGAAATTCTTAGCTATTGATCAAACTATAAAAGCATTATAAAATTTTGAGCAAAACCCCCCAGGTCAACAATGCTCCCCCTTCAAATACTATAGTGTACCCTCAAGGAACAAGACTCCCTAAAAGTTTTAATGACACAATCTGGGCAGTGGGTGCCCCGTTATAAATGACTTCTTTTTTAACTTTCTTTTTAAATATGTCTTTCATCTACTCTGAAAAAATGGAAACAAGTCTTTCCATCTGCAGTTGCTTTATAATAAAATGAGTTTGTTAGGAGAACTTTATTTCTTATGAATTAATTGAATCTACAATACCTAATGCTATTTTACCAGGAACGGGAAATATGCTAATACGGGGTGGCGACAGATCAGGGAAAAGTCAGGGAACTTTATCACTCCGGGAAATATCATGGAATTTTTAAAAAATAATGAAAATTCAGGGAAAATGGATCAAATGAAGAAAGAAAAAAAATTTCCTTGCAAAGTGATGTACTTTAATTCCCAACGAATTTTCCGCCAATGATTTGTTTTAAAAAAGTAAAATTAATGAGATGCGATTATACAGTGCGGCATATTTGTGCATCTTTTTTCCTCAAGGTCAAAGTATTCAATCGTAGGATGAGCTTCCTAAGATTGATTCTGTGTCTGTAAAGTTGTTTATATATGTTTTATCAAGCTTGAATTGCATTCCATTCTATGTGAAATAAACAAACCTACAGGCATAGAGGAAGCCATCAACCGACTTTGCTCCCTTGCCTTTACTCACTGTCTTGAAGTAATTAGTATACTGTTATCACGATTTCAAGAAAAAATCTTTGGTTTTCAAATTAATGCTGAAAAATCTTTAAAGTTATCACTTGGCATTTTTAATTTAATTGCTCAAATTAATTTTGACTTAAACTCAAATTTGTCTTTTTGCCATGGTATTCGCTTTCCTTTTTATTGCATGAAGGTTCTTTTTTTTTCTCAGACTTTAAAACTCTTTTATTTTAAAACCATATACATATACATTTTGAAATTAATAATTGTTTTTGCATTTAAATGTTGTTTGTTACTAAAGTAATCTAAGATTTTTTTTCGACAAGTAATGAAATCATTTGAAATTGAATTGTGTACATAAGTAAATATTTTTTTTTTGTTTTAATAGTTAAAATGCTGTATTCATTCATTAAAACTTAAGTTCTTGATTAGAGAGTAGCTCACTGTGACTGGTTGTTGAAAGATTTGAATTTGTTTTACCTAAATATGTCTTTTCTACCGTGTGCAGGTAAAGGGCAGAAACAGCACATTTTTATTTATTTATTTTTATTTATTTATTTTTTATTTATTTGTTTATTTATTTATTTATTTATTTATTTATTTTTTGTCATCTTATGGTTTGTTATCTTTATTGTACGAGCTCGCTTTTTTGGTTTCCTCTGAAAAAGAGGCACGAAAAAAACGTCTAATTCCAACATTTTCTAATTGTTGGTACTGAATCCACCACACATTTCTTCAAATATCTCGAAAACTCATTTCTGCAGATACTGCTGTTTACCTAAACGCGGCAGTGTTATTTACGTTAGTAAAACTACATTACTTCTATACTTTAACTATCACTTGTTACTCTTGAAGTAACAATTGTACTGCTTAAAATTCAGTTCAAGATTATTTCCATTTAAATTTTAGTTTTATCATGATTAGATAGTCTTCAAGCTTTAAAAGTGGTTTTAATGTTTTTTTAGAATTCTTATGTTAACAGGTTCTTGGAAGTAAAGTATTTGTTTTAGATTTCCTGTAATATTTCTCTGTCGATAATTTAATAACTATTTTCACCAAAAAAGAGCATCTTTTCAAAATATATTTTTAATTAACAGCTTAAACTGTTTTGAACACTGCATTTTATTTAATATGCAATGCTTTTCAGGTAGGGCAAAGAAAGGAATTCATTATCATTGGTAACATAAACCAGGGAAATTTGGTGAACTTAATCAGGGAAAAGTCAGGGAACTTTTTTTTTCCAGTTTCTGTCGCCACCCTGTAATAATTTCTTCACTTTTTATTTATTGATTTATTTATTTTGGGTCAAAACATGTTAATGTTTATGTATTTATGGATAAGCAATCCAAAAGAATTTTTAAATATTGATCAATGTCATTGTTTTCTTTACTTTGTTGTTAAGAGATCTTAAGATTAAATTTTGCTTTACAGAAGAAGATAAAGGAGAAAAAAGAGAAAGAAGTTTTGATTTATGATAAAGAAGTAGCTCCTGGTGATAAAAAAGGTAATATTCTTGTATTTTAGATTAGTATTGTCTAGTTAGATAGTAACATTTTTTCATTTAAAAAAAAAAACTTTATTTTGTTTTTCAAAAAAAAAAAAGGGTTTTATTCAAATTGAATTTTTACAAGGGCTGTTATGTTTGAAAAAAGGCCTTTGAGTTATCTGTTTAGTTTACAAACTTTTTGTTAAGCTTTGTAGAATTCGTTTGTTGAACTTGTGTTTTTCTATTGTAGACATATCTGGTCCCATGCCAGATGCTTACAGTCCAAAATATGTTGAAGCAGCTTGGTATGCCTGGTGGGAAAAATCAGGTTTCTTCAAACCAGAATATGGTGTAAGTAAATATAAAATTTATGTATTTGAATCTTACTAAAGTTTTAAAATGACTTTTCAGATGGTATGAAGTTATGCTAAATACAATTTTTTTTTCTTTTTTTTTTTTTTTTGTCAATGAAAATATGACTAGTGTGCAACATGGAGTTTGCACTTATATTAATTTTCAAAGGCAAAATGGAAGTAAAAACTCCTCTGATTTTCAATTTATGCAAAAATTATATGTTTCTACTAGTTGTTGCTACTTATTGTTTTATTTACCAAGGAAGAAATATTGTTTTATAAGATGTAGAAAGATTTCCTTCTGCTGCATTTACATTGAAGAGACAAGAGATATGTACTCGGAGCTGCCAAAAATCGTAGAACTACAGCTTTAAACTACAATGCTATTAAAAGTGTGTCCAAAACTTACAATTTTCTGGGTTTTTTTTTTGGATTGCAATGCCGACTGTCATTGAATCTTTGGCAAAAAAGTGGAAAAACTGCCAAAAATTCCGTGAAGAATATAAAAGCACTTGGCCATTCCTGGTTTCACCTTCAAAGAATGGTTATGCAAGATGTACTATTTGCAATAGCGATTTTTCAGCTGAACATGGTGGCTGCGATGATTGCGGCAAGCATGTAAAAATATTGCTTTGCTGCTTTATAATAATTCTAATTTTTTTTTTTCGAAATTAACAAAAGAAATTTATTATAATAAATGATTTTAAAAATAATTTATTTCAAATTAAGCTGTTACTTTTCCTAGTATATGTTTTAAGCATAAATTATTCACTTTGGCTGTCGCAGCTGTTATAAAATCTGCCCCAGTTCAAAATTTTACCTGATGAGTGAAGATGTATACAAAAGTCATAGGTTAGAAAGATTATAAAATTTCTCAGCTTGTTTGAAATAACTTCTATGTATTTCAAACAAAAGCAAAATGTTAGAAAATCGAATAATTTTTCATCAGCGTTAAATTGTGATCTTGTAACTCCTCTCCTATTTATCTTTCTTTCTTTCTTTCTTCATGTAATTTTGCAGAATTTATGGGGTTTTACCAGGATTCACTGATATATATCAGTTGATATATATTACAATATGTATCGGATATTTATTTTAAAATATCATGATATTTTCGATATTTATTTTTTCAACTAGGGTATTTTCAGAAAAAAAAATCGATCATAGTAATATTGTTCATTTATTGTTTAAAAAAAAAAAGTTATGTACTATATTTTTATGATGTATTAATGCATCATTAATATAACAAACTAATATAATATTCCTTTTTAAAATTATATTCATAAAAGTATTTGTAATATAACAATTTTAATTCTTATTAAAAGTACTTAATTAAATATTAAATGTTGGTCAGAAAAAAAAAGAAATTGTCTTATGACTGTGCACCAACTAATGCATATTTTTTATTTCTGAATCATATAACTGTGTAAAAGCAGCTAACAGAGGAAAAGTGAGTAAAACAGCTAATGCTCCAAATAAACTCCATTAAAATCGGTAAAAATGTCAAATGAAATATCAGATATAAATAATGAAAGAAACCTTAATTTTTGGTCTACATATTGTTCTAATAATGTAAGAAAATAAGAATTATTTGAGAATACATTTACTATTTTGAAAAATTTAGTTAGTGCTGATTGAAAAGATGAGATATATATCAAAATATCTGATAAAAATCAAAATGCTGGATATTTTCGAAAATATCATGATATTTTCGAGCCCTGGGTTTTACCTTGTCACCCTTTGAATTGAAAAATTAAAGACTTTAGAAAGGCAGTGTTTTTGTTTCTGAAGTTACTTTCTTTTGCATACTAATGAGTTAAAAGATATTAACTTATTTGAATAATCTTCAATCATTGAGGCATCAAAAAATTACAGTTTTATTATTTCATCTCTAAATTTATGTTTTAATCAATTTTCCTGAAAAGAATACATACTTTATTTCCTGCTGATAAAGCTAGTTCTAAAAATAATGTTTTTCTCTTTTTAGTTAAGTTATTTTTCTTTTTTGCACCTCACCCACACATAAGCGTGTGCAGAGCTTCAGTAATGGAGGTACTATACTGTACCAATGTCTAGGAATTCAGAATACTGCCAGAAGGTCCATGTGCTCCATTAAGAAAAAAAATGAAGAAATAAGCATGAAATGAGTTTCATGTCAACTTTGATATAAAATATATAAATATTAAAACGCAAAAGGTTTTGTTAAATCAATTCAGCACCAGAAAAGTGCATGACTTAACATCACGCTATTCGTTAATGAAAGGTATTTTCTACCCTCTCTTTTGCAATTAGTATATTTTTTTTTTTAAACTCATGTGTAGATATCTCTATAGAGTCTATGAGTACTAGAATGAAAAGCTTCTCACTTTCCCTGCAATTTTAATGAAATATTACCTATATAGTTTCGGCTGGAATGGGTTTAGATTACAAAACATGGACTTTTTGAAATGAAGGTTTGTAAATGAAAACTTTTTTTTTCGAACACGTACATACCTTCAACTCCCAATAACTAGAAGCCTTATCACAGGAATATTCCTTTATCTCAAAGTTTTTATTCGGTCTCAAAATTATTTGGTGTTTTCATTCCAAAATTGTCTCAATATCTCAAATGAACCCCTTTTAAGTCGAAGTTTTTACAATAGCTTAGCTTTCTTTTTATGCATAAAAATGCAGCCAAAATAAGAAAAAAAGTGTTTTCCGCTTTAACACACTGCTTTGCTTATCAGCTTGTGTGATGTTGATAGTTTATTCACAATAGAGCTCTATAATGTATGCGGTGTTGGAAGACTATGTGAGAAGTAGCCAGTTGGCTACTTTTAGCCATTTCTGACGACCTAAAATTTTATTGCTGGCCAATCTTTGTAAGACTTGACATTTCATCAAAAATTAAACTAGTATGTTGTGGCCATCACGAAACTTTCTTCTATATTTTTCTTTTTCTTTTTTTTTTTTTTCTGATCCCTCCCCATGCTTGACGAGGAAGCAATATTCCCAACAAAAACAAAATTACACATGCAAAAACTTGACCCAATGTCTGAATTATTGCAAAAGCAAAGCAAAGAGCGAAAATTGAAAGTTATTTTAAAAGCCTTGCTTGAATGAATTACAAATATTTTATTTGTTAACAAACATAAGATGGCAACAGTTAAAAATTTTAAATCATTGAGATAATATTTCCTATCATTTCCATACAATTAAAATCACGAGAAATACGCAGACGACAATCTATTACGATTTATCTTTCTTATTGTTGCATTAATAAAAATATTTTTATTCGCAAAAAAAAAAAAAAAAATCAACACCTCTTGGAGCGATCGGCGTCAAAATAGAACCAAAGCCTGTTTACATATGGATTCACATATATTCCAAATTTCAACCAGAACGTAGCATTACTTCTTGAGATAGGGCACTCAAAATGGAAAAAAAGAACGGGTGATTGCGCTACCCCCTTTTTAGCTGTTGACACAAAAATAAAATCAGTTCTTATACCCACTAAGGGCTACTTGCCGATAAATTTTTCTTTCATTCCGTTCGTTATTTCTTGAGATACAGCAGTCACAATTGACGACAAAAAACGTTCTATAGCTCAACCCCCGTTTGAGTTATTGACACCAAAATTGAATCAGCACCTGTTCCTGTTAATACCAACATATGGACCAAATTTTGTTTGATTCCGCCAGTAACTTCCTGAGGAATAGCAAGCACGCGTAACTCGAAAAACGTCCCATTGCTCCACCCCCCTTGGAGGAATTCGCGCCAAAAACTAATGGGCACAAGTTCACATAGGGGTACATATGTGTACTAAATTTCGTTCGATTTCATGCGGTAGTTTTTGTTGTAGAGCGGCCACAAAAAACTGGTCACACACAGACGTGACACACATACATACACACGCACATACACACACACACACACACACACAGACAGACAGACATTTTCCAAAAATGGTCGAAATGGACTCAGCACACCTCAAAACGTTCGAATCCGTCAAAATTCGAAATTCGAAAATTTGCACGAATCCAATACTTTCTTCTATATATTAGATATAGAAGAAAGTAAAAATGAGCCTTTATTTTCTGGATGTCTCAAATAATCTGCTTTTCGACCAAAGAGGTTTAGAAGCAATATCAACTGGAGCCTGCAACATACAAACTTAATGACATTTTAAGATGCAATAAATATTTAAGCTGTGAAAAATAACTCATTATTTCAAAGCATCTTATTGGAATTTATTCCTGATTGAGATAATTCTATGTAGTACTAATAATTAATTTTATCCAAACTGTAGGTATTATAGTCTATCAATTACGCACTATTCTTGGGGGGGGGGGGGAATATTCTTCAGAAGGCTGGGAAAGGAACTTCCAATAACTCGAACTACCGATTACTCAAACTCTTTAGCCTGTCCCATGGGACTTCGAGTTATTGAGAGTTGACTGTACTTCAATATATGTAGTATGAGAACTGAAGGCCCTCATACACTAAGTTGGCAAAAGAAGCAGATTTGTCATTGATTCGTTGTAATTCTGTTTAAAAAAACATTTTTAAGTACTATTTAAAGAATACTACAAAGATACAGTAGACCCTCATTTTAGGCAGGTTTATTTTACACAGTTTAAGATTTGACACCTTTATTTTATTTTACATCAATGAGTTTCGGTTTTACGCGGATGTGGCAATGCAAATAGATATCATTTTCTTCTATTTCAAAATCAACTCCTAAAGATTGCACGTGTAATCAACTGCATTTTAACATGCTAATAATCAAGCTTGGCCCACTGGAGACATTTTATGCGATTGGTTCCAGAGCTCTTTCCAGAAGTAAAGTTATTAAACTCACACAGTTCAGAATTCACTGAAAAAAGAGCTTTTAGAAGTGACAAAGGAGACCAAAACCAATGAGGATACTGATGTCGGTGACGCACAACGAAAAACGTTTACATTGAAAACTTTGAGCCATTCCTAGACAATAGAAATGATCTTTCTGATTTGTTAATGAAGGAAGATTCTAACATGGAAATGACGCAGGTGATCATGGATGCCTTAATGCTCTGCAAGTAATTACAGCGAAAAATTCTTAATGACTGCCAAAAGACTATCATAGCCAGCTCCTCTTTATAAACAGAACACGAAATTAATTTATGTTCTTTTTATGCATGTGGTGCATAAAAGTCAATATAAGTACACATTAAACTCATTATACAATTAGACATCACTAGAATGAAGTATTTTGTTATCTACGGGACCAAGCCTCTATTTTAACACTATTATTAGGTCTGAATTTTCTCAGCATTTCCGTGGAACGTAACCCCTATGTAAAACGAGGGTCTACTGTATTTGAATCACTCAATGTTTTTCGTAGTGGAAAGAATTGTTTTATAACTTGTGTAAAATAGTCATTAAGCATGGGCGCCCATAAAGGGAGACTCGAGCCTCCCTCTGGAAATTGATATTGCCATATTTCAAATACATTTTGAGCATAAATAGAAAATTTTCACCGCAACCAATGGGCCAGTCCTGAACGACTGTCATTCAAAGTTTTCTTACGTTTACAAATTTCTTCTTCTTTTAAGGAAAGCAAAAATATAAACTCTCTTAAAACTGTAAGTCTACCTGAATTTCAAAACTAAAAATCTTCATCAATCTAACTTACCTTTTTTTTAATTTGTAATCAGAAGAAAGAACAAAAAAGATAGTTTATTACGACTATTTTTATTTATTAAAATTAAAGCTTTAAAACAAACATTTTCTTAGCCCCCCCCCCCTCCTCAAAAATTACAGATATGAGCAGTCATGTCACTAAATGATTTTGAGTGTACTGAGAAGTACACTTGTTTTATCAGACTAAAATGTAAACATCTGATTTTTTTCCCACAGGGTAAAGATTTGACTCAAGTCAAGGAAGATGAGAAGTTTGTTATTGTTATTCCTCCCCCAAATGTAACAGGCAGTTTACATGTTGGTCATGCTTTGACCAGTGCCATTGAGGATTGCATAACAAGATGGTATGTAATTGAGCAAAAACTGATTTTTGCTTACAGCTATCTAATAGTTGTGTTGTATAATTACATAATAATTCTAATTGTGTCCTGTTAGTAAGAAATATTTCAATTTTTATACAATTAAAACTGTTAACTATAATGTTTTTTCATTTAAGTTTATTAAAATTTTTCAAAGTTGGCTTTTTTTGTTTCTAAACAGCAGCCCGCTTGTTTTAATATTTGAAAAGTTAATAAAATTTTACTAAGAATCAAGTGTCAAACTTATTTTTTTGCAAACTAGTTCTTGAACCTCTAATGTGTATGCATGAAAAGAAACATCAAGAGGTTGACATTTAATTAGTGTGAATACATTTTTAGATCCCAATCAAGTGCTGTTATATTACTTCATCAATAGTCTCAACGATAGCCAAGCTTATTTATACTTATAAGACAGAGGGAGAATTTGAGAAATTGTGAAAAAAAAAAGTTAAAATAATGTATTTAAAATCTAAAAACATTGACTTGGTGTTTCACATTGTGGACTCTAGAGAATGTTTTAAAGAGAGGAAGGAGTAAAATCTTTGCAAAAAAAATTTGTACTTCATACATTTTTCTGTTTTTATTAATGCACCAGCTAATTATTCACAAAATAATAAATAATAATATAGTTAAATAATTATTTAGTTAAATTTTTGTTTGGAAACATGCTGTAGATTTTTCATAGGTGACAAATATTTCTTCCCCTTTTCTTTAAGGATTTATTCTCTGAAAATAATTTTATTTTTTCTAAGCTGAAAACTCAGTCTCAATTCCAGTCAAAGTTCAGTTAAAGACTTAACTAATTAGAAAAACTCTATAAAGCTCTTTTGTAACCAATTAGAACATAGGTAATTTCAGATCTATGTCATCATAAAATATGTAGTTATTTAAATTTCTACATTTTTCTTTTCTTCTTTTCTTCTTTTTTTTTTTTTTTTTTTTTTTTTTTTTTTTTTTTTTTTTTTTGGCAATGTGATGGTAAATATTCTTAGTTCTATGGTTATTCGTATTTTCTCTTAAGTTTGCTTTTCCACTTAGCTTGAATGTCTGTATGTTAGATTTGCACTACTAACTATCATTCAGCTAATTACATCCTTGACCTTGAATCATCTCAATTTAGGCACAGAATGAAAGGTAAAACAACTCTTTGGAATCCTGGTTGTGATCATGCAGGTATTGCCACTCAGGTAGTTGTAGAAAAGAAACTCTGGAAGGAGCAGCAGAAACGAAGGCATGATCTTGGGCGGGAAAAGTTCATTCAAGAAGTCTGGAAATGGAAAGAAGAGTAAGTATAATTTTATGTAAAATGTTAGAAAAAAGCTTGAATTTTTCGAAAAAATATCATGAATCAAGTTTACTCTACTTGGGTAGATGTTATTATTTATTGCATTCTACCATAAAATTCACATTCATATAAATATATTTTAAACTTATTTTGGTCTTCTATTCTTCTATTCAGGGTCGAATTTAGGGGAGGGCAGGCGGGGCTACTGCCACGGGGCCTCCACAACAAAGGGGTCCCCACAATAAAATTTTTACAAAGTATCCTAACTTTCACGGGTCGAAAATATCGGATATACACATATATATCAAAATATTTGGATGTATATCAAAGTATCGGATATTTTCGAAAATACAATGATCTTTTCGAACCTTGATTAGGGGCCCCCACTCCTTCGTTGCTCGGGGCCTCCTCACTTCCAAATCCGTCCCTGCTTCTATTGACTAATAACTTATTTCTTGGGGGGGGGGGTTGGAAAAATAGCAGTTTGATTTTAGTGATATTGCAATGATTCACAAAGGTTTCAGAAACTCCATTTAGGGTTGGCATGAGGTTTTAAAGAGAAATTAGAAACAAGGAAAACGTAACAATCAGGAATGGTAGGGAATAAAATCTTGTTGAATTGTTTTGAGAGGCTATCCACTCTTGATGTCACATTTTGAGGGGGTTTGAAACTGATGGGGGGAGGGGAGGTAATAATATGTATGGCACCACACATTTTTTGTTAGATGTGTTTATGAAAAATAGAGTGATGTGACAAAGAGGAGTGCAGGTATAAGGTGAAGTGTGATACTTTGTCACAAAGGGGGGGGGGGTCAAAAATGTTGAAGAAATGGGACATCATTTACAAACAGCTCTAACTGAATGTAATCAGGTCATTTTTCTTCAAGTGGTTCAATTTTCCTAATTGTCCCCGCTCAAACCATTTTAGATATAATCGACTTTTTTTCATATTCTGAAGATGTCTTGAGGAATCAAAGTAATACAGGCAAAACTTTCACATAAAACCACATCCACTTCCTGAACCAAAAGGCACATCATACCATTGTAAAGCATAGCAGGAAATGCAAAGTTTGTTCTTTGCTTTATTCATTACAGAAGTAGGTGTCTGATCAGACTAAAATGAACTCTCATGACAATTCTTTATGTTCATTCCAAATCTGCTTAACATGTCATTTTAATACCAACCAGTAGTTAGTTTTCTATTTGTTAGAACTTATCTTCCAATGGTGCTCAAAACTTGTTTAATGTTTTGTAATAAGTCGCATGCAGGGGCGTACACAGAAATTTTGGGGCCAGTCACAAATGACTTCTATGGGCTCCTGTCCATATTGTTATCCCCTTCATCCATACACATATTTCATCCCTCATTTCAGAAAACTTGGGCGCCCTTCAGTCTCAGGCCCGGGCCAACAGGTTCCCCCCCCCCCATGCACTCCCCTCATCACATGAATATTTCCCAATTTTATTTTTAAAAAAACCACTATTTTATTAGAATGATGCAGTACATAGAAACTCACCACAATAGATTACATTACCTCAAAGTGGAATGAAAACCTTCATAAACTCATAATACGCTTGCTTTCACCAATAGTCTATGAAACATGTAATGGTATTAAATTGTATTATGGTTTTCTATTGATTTACATCATGAGTGAAATTATTTTAAGTTGAGTTTCTTATTTTGTTAATCAAAAAAGGAGTTTTGAAATTATATTTTTTTGAATAATGTATTGTAGTTTATACCCCATCATTTATGTAAATTATAAATATGTTGATGCTTTAATAAAAATTGTTGTGCATGCATTTTCATTAGACTAATTGTTTCAGAAAAGGTGACAGGATATATGAACAATTGAGGCTGATGGGATGCTCTGTTGACTGGGATCGTGCAACCTTTACAATGGACCCAGTAAGCTTTAAATATGTTCAGTTTTTCCTATTTTATTTATTACTAGTGGTACCCGCACGGCTTTGCCCATAATAGAAAAATTAAAAGGTCTTTTGGTTCGCCTGTATATTTACAAATAATGTATGGTGAATTTCCTCGCCAATTGGCTTGTACCCATGTTACGGTTCCACGTTATGATCATTTCGTATCTCGGCAATTGGCTTGTGCCCATGTTAGGGTTCCACGTTATGATAATTTCGTAATTTACGCGTCCATCTTATGATATTTTTGTTCTTAAAATTGGGATAGAAAAAGAACCACATCGAAATTTCAAAAAATCGCTTCGAGGTGCACACCCCCATGCTATAAACTAACTTTGCGCCAATTTTCATGAAAATCGGCCGAACGGTCTAGACGCTATGCGTGTCACAGACATCCAGACATCCTCTGGACAGAGAGACTTTCAGCTTTATTATTAGTAAAGATGTATATGTATATTACTCAATTTTGATGTGCGTTTGTTTCTACGAGGATAGATCAAAAATAAACTGGAATTTGTCTCGTAACGTTGTTGTTAGTATTTAATCTGATGCTGCTTTGCTAATATGTTAATGAAGATGTCTGAAAAAGAGTTTTTGTGTTCGCACAATTTTTGGAGACCTGGGCTGCTTCAGTACGCCATGAATGAGCAAGAAGTGCACATATCTGTTGCGCAGCGCATAGTTATTAAATTTCGTGCAAAAAAAGGTCACCAAACACTCTGAAATTTTGAGACAGATTCACGCACAGTTTGTGGAAGAAGCACTTTGCACAGTCAAGTATATGAGTTGGATAACAAAATATATGGCAAATAGAGAAGCTGTAAGCAATGAATCTGATGAAAGAAGATCACTGTGGGCAACATTGTTGCCATTTGTGACCTTATTGAAGAATTACAACCAATACAGGCTATTACTGTCGTCTTTTGGATGAAGCAGAAACTGCATATCACAGCATAGGATGACCTCAAGCAAACTTCATTTTTCTCTCTGAAATTGCAATGCAACATACTGCTGCTTTAAACCCGGAAAAATTTTAGAAATTTCATCATACATCTCTGAAACCCCTACGTACAGTCCAGATTTATCGCCTAGTGACTGCCATTTGTTTAAAACACTCAAAAAAGATCTAGGAGGACAAAAATTTGATGATGTACTTGGATCATGTTGAACATATACTAATTGTTGCAACATTGTCCTTCCATTGTGTAAGAGCTTTACTGTTCTACTATTACGTGATTTAATTGGTCAGCAGAAATTCCTTAATTTGTTTTATCCTTTTCTTTCCTTGTTATGAGTACCTTTTTTATGTCTTGCACTATACATGCTGCAGTTAACTTGTTAATTGTTCATGCTTATTTCATTATTTGCAGAAAATGTGCCGAGCAGTGACTGAAGCATTTGTGAGGCTTCATGAGCAAGGTCTGATTTATCGAGCGAATCGTTTGGTCAATTGGTCTTGCACATTGAAGTCAGCTATATCAGATATAGAGGTAAAAATATTTTTGAAATGTATTTTGAATATTCTTCCTATACATGTTTACACACACACACACACACACTCACACACATATATATATATATATATATATATATATAAATACGTTGGCACCCAAAACGGATAATGATGGTGCTACCCCGTGAAAATGGTTAAAGTTGAGCCGAAGAAAAAAAATATGTAAATGCAATGAAAAATTTTTGAAATATATAAATATTCAGTGGTCAATCTTCATTTCTATCGATGAAGCATCATAAGCATATTTAGCAGTAACTGTCTAAAAATTTAGGAAATAAACGATTACCGACTGTTCAAGAAAGATCTATTCATGTTTAAATGGAACTTGCTCTCTCTTTGAGCATTTTAGAACTTGCCAATTCTAGTTAAAAAATATTAAATTTAATAAAAATTTAAACAAAACTCAACTAAATAAACTTAAAATATGATAAAACTTGACATGCAAATAAATTTTCTTGAAGTGTTTAAGCACTACCTTTCCAACAAGCCTTCTACTATAGGTGTTGACACCGTAAGTGTGATGTAATCTATGGGAATTTTTCTATTTCTTTCTGTTTTTTACTCCTTTGAATCAATAATGCATAAAATATATTTATTTTTCTGTTTTTATCATTAAATTGCATTTGTTGTTCACAGTACTTAGCAATAAAGTTTAGAGAGTGAAAATGACTGGTTGGTTTAAAGAACACTTAAAAACATTAACATCAAGGCTTTTAGCTACCGTTTTATTTTTCTTTTCTGACTTTTATTAAATTTTTGGGAAATTTACTGTTTTTTTTTTTTTTTTTTTTTTGATATAACTTTGCTTTTTTGCTTAGATCATTTATTTCAAGCAAAATCATCAACTCCAGGGATTTAATCAGATAATATGTGGCTTGGTCTGTAATAATAATGGCCAAATTGTTAATTAAAACAAAGTCCAAGAATTTTTTGAAGATTTTAAACAGCCCTGCCCCTCTTTAAAAAAAAAAAAGAAAGAAAAAGCTGTCCCCTGGACTAAAAAAGTTTTTTAACTCTTTGAAACTTTTGTTCATGGAAATCCTTTTGCTTAATTCTTTTGGTACGTTTATTATTTAATATTTTATTTGATGTTTATATTTTCATTTTTAATTTGCTTATTTGTTTAGTTGATGCATTTTAGGTAGATAAATTGGAATTAACAGGAAGGACAATGCTTTCTGTGCCTGGTCATGTTGAGAAAGTTGAATTTGGAGTTCTTATTTCTTTTGCGTATCCTGTTGAAGATTCTGGTATGTTAAAATTTTGCATTCTGAATCTAAAGTTTAAAAAAAACTTTATAAAATGCAGAGATGTAAACATGAAATTCAAAGCTCAAATTTCCTGTTAACATTTGTTTACTTATGCTTTTGTCTCCTGACTAAAATTGCTTATTTGTTTGTTTATTTATTTATTTAGTTTAATGTAGTTTGCTAGAGCTTTTATTTTCACTATTCATCTATTCCACCATTCACATGTTCCATTAAATGCACTTTAGAAAATTACAAATGAATAAAGTTTTAATGGAATTGAGGGATGCTTATTTGTAGTTTTGTTTACTTCAAACTGTCCAGTCCAGTCCAGTTCAGTTCTTTTGATTAGAAAAGCTGACACCGCAGTACCCCCCTCCTAGTGGAACGTTAGGTTCTGAAACGTGCGGGGAAGCGGACTTGTCTCCCAACACGAGTGCGTTTAACTTCACAAGGGTCCACTTTCTCATTCGGGGTTTGTTCCATTGGTGGCTTGCAGCAAGTCTCAGGAGTCAGGTCGGAGTCTTAGGTCAAGTTCTGGTAATGATGTTGTTCTGAATTGTTCAGAATGAAAGCAGGCTTTAGGCGATCAATGGATATGAATTTGTGTTTTCCATCAATCTACAGCTTGAATACTTTGTCCGTTCTCTCAAGAACCGGGAAAGGTCCATCATATGGCGGTTTCAGTGGAGGTTGTACAGCATCATGCCGCACGAAAACTTGACTGCACTTCTTGAGATCTAAGGCGATAAAAGATCGGTACTTGGTGTGATTGCTTATGGGAACTGGAGAAGACTTCTGCATAGTCTCTTTTAATTGTTGGACGAACTCGGCAGCGCTAAAGTCCTTTGCAGTAGGTGCGAGGAATTCTCCAGGTAGCTTTAAGGCAGTGCCGTAGACTAGCTCAGCTGTTGTAGCTTTTATTGTCTCATGGAATGCAGATCGCATTCCCAGCAATACTGTTGGTAAGACCTCTGTCCAACAGTCAGTGAAACGAGCTTTTAAAGATGATTTCATTGTGCAGTGCCAATTTTCAATTAATCCCTTTGACATTGGGTGATATGCAGTAGTAAGAGAGTGTTTAATTCCCAATAATTTCAGTAAGGTGTTAAATAAATGGGATTCGAATTGTCTCCCTTGGTCGGATGTGATAATTTTGGGAATACCAAATCGGGCTACCCAAGTTTCGTAGAACACTCTCGCTACCGTCTCAGCAGTTATGTCGGTGATTGGACAAGCTTCGACCCAATGCGTATGGCGATCAATCATAGTTAGGCAATATGTATATCCTTGAGAAGGAGGGAGAGGGCCAACGATGTCAATATTGATGTGTTCAAAATGCTTGTCAGGAACTTTAATGTTATGCACTGGACTGTTGGTATGGCGGCATACTTTGGCTCTTTGGCATGGGATACAAGTCCGTGTCCAAATTGAGGCATCTTTTTTTATTGCAGGCCACACGAAACGGGATGTTAACAGTTTGACTGTAGCTTTGACACCCATATGAGCTAAATTATGGAGCATGTCAAAAGCTACTTTACGAAATTCCAAGGGAAGGTATGGACGAACATTTCTTGTAGAAGTGTCACAAAAAAGTTGAACTTCGGTTCCAGGCAGTAGCATTTTTTGAAATTTCAAGGTTGTGTCTGATTTCAATCAGTCCTGCAGCTCGGTGTGGGTGCTTTGGGCTTCAGCCACAGCTGTGTAATCCAAGGTAGTCGGGAGCTCTAATGCCTCAACTCTTGACAAAACGTCAGCAGGTATATTGTCGGAACCTTTTACAAATTGAATATCGGTAGTAAATTGGCCAATATAATCTAAATGTCGTAGCTGTCTCGGTGAGCATTTATCCAACTTTTGTTGAAAAGCGAATCCGAGAGGACGATGGTCACCACTACAGGTACTGATGTTTCGATGAAGTCAAGTACCTGTTTAAAGTGTAAGCTGTGACAAGAATACAGATGATTCTTTTTGTCATTTTATTACAAAAATTGAGATATATATACACTTCACTTATACATTTTAAGGAACGATTATAAGATTTTAAATTCTCTCCTCGAGCAGTGGGAGAACAGAGAACATGCGAGTAAAACAAATGCATGCGGGTACAGTTGCAGTTAAACAAAATTCGAGTTCAGTTCAGTTCTTTTGATTAGAAAAGCTGACACCGCACTATCTTGTATCAACTTTCGAACTATTCTTCTAAAAGACATTTAATCAATTAGAATATCGTCTTGTTCTTAGTATGTATTTTTATTTTGAATTTAAAAATATTTACATTTGTTTTCAGGAGAAAATAATTTTTCTATTTTTAACCGACTTCAAAAAGAAGGCGGTTATCAATTCATACCGTATGTATCAGGGCTGTAAAAAAGCCGGCTTTTTTTAAAAAAAGCCAGACCGGCCGGCTTTTATTAAAAAAGCCGGCTTTATTTGGCCTTTTTTTAAAAAAGCCGGTCTTTTTTGGCTTTTTTGCATTACATACTTTACTACTTATACTAATGCCCTCCTTACATTTTAATAGGATAACCAATGTTAATTCAAGTAATAAAGCAATGCTTATGCTGAAAATATGGTGATAAAAAGAATATACAAACAAAAACTGCAAATGATTTCAAATGTCTGAGAGAATCCTTACGCTTTTGTTGCTTACTCTTCCACCTTCAGCATGGAAAAGTGCTTCCATATTGTCGCCTCAGAGCAACAGTAAGACATCTAATCCCAGAAATAACAATATGATATCCTACTGTTGCTCAGAGACGACAATATGACTTTAAACATGTTTATCTTTGATTACAATACAAGAAAGTATGTAGTATAGTGACTCAGAACAAACTGGGAAAATTTAAACTTAAAAAAAATCAGTTTTCTTAGGAAGACAGTGAAAAAAAAAAAATGCTTCATTGAAATGTGATAAAAATTTCTCATTTTTTGTCAAATTGTTTCTTTTGAATGATTGTGTTACAGCTTAAAACAACATCTGCATAGTATTTTTTGTGTGTACAGTATTTATTTTTTTAAAGACTATTCTATGTTTTAAAAAAAACATATACTACAAAATAATCAAATGGCACCCTTCTGAATTTAGCAAAAAACCAAGATTAGTAGAAGAAAAGAACTGATGCTTGAAATATTACTAATTTATTAGCTTCAAAATTAAGTGCTATCATATATTAGCTGAATAATTCCAGGACTTCATATCAAAAGCGCGCCTGGGGGAAGGGAGCAGATACAGGTCAGCTGATCTTAAAAACAGGTCACTGCTAAAATGCAGAACTCTTACTTTTTTATATTCTAAAGTTTAAAAAATAATTTATTTCAAATGAATTTAATTATTTTATTTCCAAGTAGATAAATAGTAAATAAAATACATCATTGCTGAATTACTTGCTTTGAATTTGAATGAAATGTTATAAAATGGAAAAAGACACATTCCCTTTACTTAAACTCTGCTGAAAAGATAAACATTGGAATTGCATTCAGAGGTATGTCAATTGGACAAAGAAACCCATTCTGCACTATTTGTAAGGTGATAAGGAGGGTCATGACCAGTATTCTTTAGTGGTTTCAAGGCAATTCTAGAAACTTACAATTACTCAGAATTCAGCAGAGGCTAGTCAGAAAGAAAGAGTGGATATCAATGGGAATGATCCTCTAGTTTGAGTGACAGGAGCAGTGACATACAAAAGTATTAAAGGTGCAACTAAAGATAAAAACAGGTGGCAGAGTATTATTATCCTGAAAGAATGTTCCTTCCTTGTTCCAGAATTGGGGAGCTGGTGAATGAGCAATAGTCAATGACAATCCTAGTTGAGTAGGAGGGGGGGAGGGGAGGAGAGAAAGATTGCAGAAATAGAGTGAGGAAGGTACTGCTGCATTTTATTCACTTTTGTGTTCAAAATCAACAGGGTTCTGGTTTCTCATCAAACAGGCAAGAACAGAACCATTTCACAAATAAAAGGGGAAGAAGGGTACCTTTCAGGAATGGAAGGGCAGACAGGTCACCCTCCCATCCAAGTCTGGGGGAATAAAAAATTTATCTGACAACTATTGGTTACTGATCTAGTTCCAATAACCAATAAAATAGCACCTCTTAAAAGAATGGAATTGCAGATTGAAAATGGTATCACAATTCTTTTCTGCTTTAAAACCATTTTGAACCTTTGAGTAGCTCAGTTCAAATTTTTAGTGATCACTATTATTTTCCCAAAGTTATAATGGCTTCAGGATGTGGGAGAAAACAAGCTTCAGAATGGAATGAGTTTACTGAATTTGGCACAAAAGTGAAGTGCAAACATTGCGAAACTGTTGTTAGCAAAAGAGCTGTAAGAATAAAAGAACATTTAAAAAAGTGCAAAAGGAATATTGCCTCTAGGACTATTGAAGAAACTGATATTGCAGAGATTGAGCCTCCTACTAAAGTGCCCAGAGTTGAAGAGTGCAATAATGACTGTGCAGAAGTTCCTTCTTCAAGCAAAGAACAAAAGCAGAAATCCATATTTTCTTACGGTGTAGTTACAACAGCATCTCAGAAACAAAATTTGGATAAATCTGTTGCTAGATTTTTTTATGCAAACAACATAGCTTTCAATGTTTCAAGCAATGTAGAATTTAAAAAAATGGTTGAAGATTTAAGACCTGGTTACGTTCCTCCTAACAGGCATCAACTTTCGGGGAAATTACTTGATGAAGCTTGCGATGATATTGAAAACTGCTTAAAGAAAGAACTTGTCGATGAAGCAGCTCTAACTTTAATCCTTGATGGATGGTCAAGTGTAAAAAATGACCCAATTTTTGCCTGCAGTATTCATACCGGAGTTAAATCTTACCTTTTCAAGGCTATGGACTGTGGTTCGGAAAAGAAAACAGCAGAGTTTTGTGCTAATTTTGCGAAGGAAACACTAGAGGAAGTCGAGATCAAGTATAATAAGAAAGTGTTCGCTATTTGTACAGATAATGAAAATAAGATGACTGCTATGGGAAATCAAATTCAGGAAACTCACCAGTCACTTTTGATTTATGGATGCTCAGCACACATGCTAAATCTTTGTGTTAAAGACATCATACCAAATAGTTTAATTAAACATGTCTTAGAAGTGCAAAAATATTTCAGGAATAAGCACAATGCTCATGGGTGGCTAAAGGAGAAAAATGGCTTAATGCCTCAGATACCCAATGACACTAGATGGAATTCACAAGATGAATGTCTAAGAACTTTCATCATTAATTTTCACAAGTATAATGAAATCAGATTAGAGCACTTGGATGAGTTTGATCAGCAGATTGGAAGTATACTGACAAATGTTGGTATCTATACTCAAGTTGTTTACCTACGTAAGCAGCTTGAAATTATTTCAAAAGCAATCAATGAACTTCAAAGCGACAACGCTACTTTGTCGAAAGCAGTGGAGACATGGTTGAATGTTATAGGAGACTCATCTTTAGAAAGCCATGAAGCAAAAATTAGAAAAAGATTTAATCAACACATTGAGCCGTTTCATCTGCTAGCTCACATGACAGATCCCAAATACTTTGGCAAGCGATTGACAAATCTACAGGAAAATGAAGCGGAAATGTGGCTTGCAGAAAAGTACTCTCAATTTCTACCCGGTGTACTAAAATTCAAGATAAAAGATTCCGAAACCTATTCACCATTACTTTTTTCTGAAAACGTTATCGAACAATTTCCAGCAAGAAAATGGTGGAATTTAGTAAAAATCAAGGCTTCAAAAACCAAGAGTTCAATATCTGATGATTTTTGTGATTTTTTTATAAAATTACATAGTTGTCCTCCATCTTCTGCATCCATTGAGAGGATTTTCTCAAATTATGGCTTTATTTGGAGCAAAGTCAGAAACAGCTTAGGTGCAGAAAAAGCCGAAAAATTAGTGAAAGTGTACCGATATTTAAAGGCTCAACCAAATGATTGGTAATTTATTTAATACAGCAGCAGTCGTATGTGATCTTTTATATACATAGTGAAACATTCCTTTATAATAATTTAAATTGTATCAAAAAGGATCATGTCCCTAATAAATAAGTTTTTTTTCTCTATTTTTGTGATGTAGCAAAATTTTAATGTGTTGGTGGTTTACTGTTTGGGTGATTAAACAAAAGCAGAAAAAAAGGTAAGAGTATACTGTTATTTAAAAACTGAACCAAATGACTGGTACTAAAAGCAGCAGTGTTTTGTGATCTTTTGAATACTTGAACTGAAAATAATTTCTAATCATTTAAATTCCATTCAATAATTTCATAATATAGAGCAATAGTTTGTTTTGTTATGTTTTTTTTTTTTTTTGTACTGCACATTGTTATCTAACTGTCTAATTTTTAACCATTTTATTAAAAGAGTAGTAATTGCATTAATGATATATAATTTTCATTTTGATTAAATCACACTAAAAATACCAAAAAGTATTTTTTCTAAAAAAGCCGGCTTTTTTAATAAAAGCCGGCCTTTTTAAAGTGGTTTAAACCAAAAAAAGCCGGCCGGCTTTTTTTGGCCCGGCTAAAATCCGACAGCCCTGGTATGTATGTTTTTTTTTTTTTGTTTGTCCACTCATAGCGTCTCACCTAGTGAACCGATTTTGATTATTCTTTTTTTAATGGATAGGGGATGACTCGACTTAGGTCCCATTACTTTGTTTGACCATATTTGTTCTTTAGAAAAAAAATATGGGCAAAAAACAGTAAATTTAATGCAATTTCCCTATTAAATGATATTGTAGCGAAGTTCGCACTTTTCATCTGTGGATAACGGTGGCTCAGTGGTAGAATTCTCACCTCCCACACGAGCGACCCGGGTTCAAATCCCGACTAGGACAAAGTGAATTTTACTAAAATTTTGTTTCTACTGTTTCCCGTATTTTCTCGAATCTTCTATTAATTTCTGTATCTTTCCAAGTCTGGAAAGTTCCAGCACTTTCTCAAGTTGTATATAAGGAGATGTAACGTTCATTCGTGGTTCTGAATAAAGATCTCGAGTTGAGACTAACGAGTATTTGCTTCATTTGGCTTTCACATTGTCTTCGCTATCTTCATCTACGCGACAATATGAAACTCATTGTTATAAAAGTTTGGTGCCATATAACAGTAACATTAATAGTAATTGTAATGATAATTTTTAATGAAGGCTTCTCTGAAGCAAGCATCAAATTTCTTCGAGGGATATTTCGATCATAGGGAATCTGGCGTTGTCGTCTCATTTTTGGCGTAAATAATTTTATTTTAGTAATCCTGTTGATTTATAGTAACCCTATGTGAATTATCAAAATCTTCCTTTCTTCAGTAATATTGCTCCATAGTAGGGGTAAACCTAACCTGGAAGCGAGGTGATGCAGTGATTAGGATCTGCTTAGCCTTCACAATGCTACCATTAGGTTTGACTCAACTACTCTGTAGTATTTTTATCGTTATCATCTATGCCGATAACAGATGATCGGGGCTAAGTAAGAAAATACAGGATTGCATCATGAGCAACTTAGATGCTGTGGAATGTAAATTAGTTAGGAAAAACGTAATACTTAAATGGTTATAGTTAAATCAACTACGCATGATTTCCAGAGAGGAACAAAGATAAGTTTTTAGTGCCAATCGCTTAAAGTTTAACGCGTGTCAATAGTTTTTTTTTTTTAGTATGGAGCATTTTTAAGAAAAAAATGTGAAGTTTCGTGATGGTAACTTATTATTTCTGAAATACTTACATTTACACTAAAAAGAATGAAATAAAAAAATTTTGAAAAAAAAATAGAACCGACTTCAAAATTGCTCTAAAAAGTGAAAAATAATTTTATTCTTTAAACACCATCGATAATGCTTTTAAACATAATTTTTGAAGTTGGCGCGAAAACGATAGATAAAATCATTCACAGCCATAACTCAAATACAACTATAAATTTAACCAGGACCAGTTTCTTCACTATCACATACATTATGCATTGATGACAGCATATTTGAATAGCGATATAAATGTTTCGTTCGTAATTTTGGATGCTTTTCTGAAAAAAAAAATATGAACGAAACATGGTTACACTGGATTTTATGTTTTGTTTTTGCGCCAACTTCAAAAATTATGTTTAAAAGCATTATCGATGGTGTTTAAAGAATAAAATTATTTTTCACTTTTTAGAGCAATTTTGAAGTCGGTTCTATTTTTTTTTTTCAAAATTTTTTTAAAGTTTAAATTTACTTAAATGTATCAGAAATGACAGCAATGTTTCAAATAACTATCACTAATAAGTAATGCATGAAAAAATATCAAATACTAAACTTTGTTGTACAACTAAATAAATATGCATAAATAACAAACCTATGTAATAATGTAAATATTTTTACCTTGCTCTTTTACAATATTTATGGAATTTTTATCTATACCTTATTTGGTTTTGCTGGTCAATATAATGGCTTAGTATGTGTAACATTTAAGAGTAATGAATGAACTATGCAGGTATCCAAATTCAGCTTAGCTCCAACCCCAACATGTGTAAATCTAGTTCATTGAAATTTAAGTTCAATTTTACTACCTAAACAAACTACCTTGACTTTATGTTATCAATTTATCACAATTTTCTGTAATTATTTTCTCAGATGAGGAAATTGTGGTTGCAACCACAAGAATAGAGACTATGTTAGGAGATTCAGCAGTTGCAGTTCATCCCAACGATTCACGTTACACTCACCTTCATGGAAAGTACGTTACTCATCCCTTCTGCTCCAGACGAATGCCAATTGTTTGTGATGATTTTGTTGATATGGAGTTTGGAACAGGTGACACATGATTTTTCTCACAAATTAATCCCTTGTTAAGCAATTGACTATTTTTCCCATGACATGCATTTTAAATCAGAAGCTGCAATTCAAACTAGTAATAGTAGAAGGAAGACTCATGTCCTATAAATATGTATAGAGGGAATTGCAGTTTTTAGGTGCAATTTTTGGGGAGAAGAGAATAGCAATTCCGAATTTAATAAACATTTTAAACTTTATCAAATGTTAACTATATTTTTCGTTGAATTTTGTTCAAAAAATATTCTTTGTCAAGTTTTGACAGTTTGTTCCTACGCATGCAATAAGGTACTCATAAGATTTAGTCAAAATAATATCATAAAGCATTTATCCATATTTTAGAGATTATTGCTGAAATAATTTAAAGTGAAATTTCTAATTATTAAGGGTGTAAAGGATTAAATTTCACTTCAAAGCCATTGTAAAAGCAGTGGTACATATTCCCCTCCCCCCAAGAGAATGGCATCCCCTCCCCCCTCCTGCAGAATCCCCAAGAATGAGAACACACCCCAGTAAATGAAATACCCTAAAAACAACTCCTTTAAAAACTTGAGACTGCACAATGACACCCTCCACCCCTAGTTAAAAGCATAGAAAACAGATAAAAGAATTTTCTTTTCACAAACATTTTTCATTTTGAAGGTGCTTTTTACCAATAATATATAACAGTATCTACACACATCTCACTCCTGAAAAATGTATTTTTCTGTAATGATTATAATAATATCCGTAACTTTGCACAAAACTGGCTAAGAATACAGGTCGCCTCATTTTCAGGAATTACTTGTCCAATCTATTTTAACGGAATCTGGAAAATTTCAGTGAGAATCGCGCCGTCCTACCCTGATTTTCAGCTCTTGTAAATATGTATTTTTTGTTTCATCATATATTAACACGTTGACTGCCATGGCGATTTTAAGAAATCTGGCCGAAAGTGAAAATTTGGTTTACTCACATTATATTATTTAAAACTCTAACTCTAGTGCATAGTTATCATCAAAAAGTAAAATACCTACCAAAAAAAAGTGTCCTACAAAGCCATGCCTTATATGTACCCAAGCAAAAAAACTGCAAGATATGTGTAATTTCTATCTAGCATGTAAAGAAAAGCCAGCCCTTTGTTTGGAAGATTGTTTTAAGAAATTCCTCAAACAATAAAATATTATTTTATTTCTTGAATTTGAATTAATTTTTATAATAATGCTTTTTGTTCATTTTTCAATAAATTTTCTGTTTGTGCAAGTCAGCACAGATTTTTTATTTTCCCAGAAGCCATCTATCTGTATTAGCACTGATATATTCTAAATTTAATCGTAGCTACACAAAAATGGCAAGTAAACAAGTACGAGATAACTTCTAGTTGGCGTCTTAGAAAGGAATGCAATCTACAAGTTATCTCGTAGTTGGCAGTCAACAAGTTAAATTTCTAATCTGAAGTTAGCTTCTAACATAATATTCTGTCTTATCTTGCTTTAAAAGATACATTAGTCAATAAAAGTGTATTTGGTGTACATTTTCAGTAATTATTTTTTCTTTGTCTATGGCGGGTTAATTAGCTTCTTTTATCCTTTTAGGTGCTGTAAAGATTACTCCCGCTCATGATCCTGCTGATTACGAAGTTGGACTTCGCCATAATCTTCCATTCATAAATATTCTTCATGATGATGGAATAATGAACAGCAATTGTGCTGAATTTGCAGTATGTATTTATTTTCATCATATGGATAATTTTTGCTGACCCTTATTATTGTGTTGCTGAATCAAGATTAACCACTAAATCCCCAGATTTTAAGAGGCTAAGGTTGACCTTAATTTAAACCCATAAAACTCTTTTTCTTTAACCAAAAGTTTGACTTCTGTTCGAGAAACAAAATGTTAAAATCCAACTTGAAAATTTACAGCAATATATATTTGCACTTTTATTTTAATCTATTTAGGCATATCTGCAAATGCTCGTCCGTTTTCTGATTTTGAAGGTATTTTATGTATTTAAAAGATTTATTTATAGTAAATATCTTGACTATTGGGTCATTCCATGCAAAGACAACCAATGAGTGTTGCTCCATATTTACACAAAAATTACCACTAAAACTTATGGTAGTGAATCCCCCAAATATCAGTTTGTAAGACATTTTGTTCATTAATGGCTGAGATAAGAATGATCATTTTTGCCAAATTTCAGCTGTCTTGGGTTTGGTACTACAGAAGAGTACCAAAATTCCAAACTAGTTAGGAATGTAAGTAGTTCAAATTTTCATATTGTTCGGAGTAACCAAGAAAACACCCATTTATCAAAATAGTATGCAATTTAATCAAATAAAGTGGTTATGCAATATGCATATACATAGCTGAACATACAGGAAACATGAAAAATATTTATATAGTCTAACCCCGCTATAGGGAACCCGGAGTATAACGATCCCTCAGTTGTATCAAACCTTTTAAATGATCCCAACTGAAAACCTATATTTTTTCTGTTCTTTCAAACATTTGTAACAAAGCTTAAATGCCGTAGAATGGGCTGTCGCAATCCAAAATTGTCTAAAATTTTCAGTTTTTCATTGCACTTGTTCCCCCCTCCCCGAACTAAAGCATTGGCTATATCTCTATTTTAACAATCAATGTTTTCATACAAAAGCAGCAGACATTTTAATTTTAGAAATTGTCTAGTAATCTTAATGCAAACTGTCCATATGTTTCTGTTTTTTATTGCTACCTTTTACAAAGGTACAACCGTTAAATGAAATAAATCTATATGCATTACTTTTTTTAAGTTTAATCCTAATTTAAGTCTAATAAATTGACCTTGATAGGTTTTTTAAAGCTTTATTTTGTGTAATTTTCAAACAAGCATTCCCCCCCCCCCACACACACATTTCCATGTACGTTTTGCTTTTCAAAAGAGAAAAAAGTAAGGAGAATTTTTTCTTTTCAAGTGAAAATTTTTTATTTCTTTCGCTTAAACGACACTTTTTAAACCACTATTTGACAACGGAAAATTTCTAAGTAGGTTGTTTTTGTCATTTCGAGCCTGAAAAAATCCATGATGGACTTACTCTAGGAATTATAATTTTTTTCCTGTTGCAGTTGGTTGTGCGTACTTGAAGTACAGAAAAAAATAAGCCGATACTGGCAGTCCTTTATTATGATAAAACTGCTTAAACTTTAAAAAAAAAACTGAAAAAAAAAATCGTTTTTCACTCCCCAAAAGCGACCTGTAGGGTAGGTGATAAAAATTTGAAAATGCTAGGGTAAGAAGCCATTACATCGCCCTTTAAAACAAAAACTGCCTTATTTCTTGGGAGTAGAAAAGATATAGGTATTTAATGTAATACAATATGTTTCATTGAACTATATTTTCAAAATGTAATTTTAAACAACAAATAGCTTTTAATTTTTGTTAATTACAGTGAATTCGTGATAACTCGAAGTTTTTATCAAGTCCCGACCCCTTTGTTTTATTCCATGCTAAATATTCTCAATGTCTCAAAGTTAACTTTCTTGAACTCAAAGTTTTTTCAAAGATGACTTGAAATTTATTTCAAAAGAACAAAAAAAAAGAAAAAGGGTAAAAACAAGTGACTATGAGAGAAAAATTAATTCACCTTCACTTACAATTCCTGCACAATGGACCTCTAAAGCAGGAAGAGCACCTGTTGAGCCAGTGTGCGATAAATTAGTAACACATGTGGAAATGAGTTAGCTTGTTTTCTTTTGTTGCACTGTACTGTTTTTACTTTGACTCTACTGTTTTTACTTTATGTTGCTGGACTATGAATTTGCTTTAAAGCTGTCAAGTTGTCAAGTCAACTGATTGTACCTTTATTCAAAGGCTGACCTAAGTTAAGATGCATTCCCCTTCATTCTTTATTTCGATCATTTGCTGATAAGTTCCTGAGAGACAGAGTGAGTTTTCTTTACTATTAAAGATGTCTAAGCAAGTACTCAGTCAGTGATATTAAAAGAAAAGAAAAACTTTTAAAGCGGTAGAATCTATGAATCCAAATTAGAAACGAATGAACGTTCCTGAAGTAGAATCAGCTCTATTCAAGTGGTTTCAGCAGTATCGAAATCAAAACCATGCTTTTAATTTTTTCTCTCAATATTTTTGATTCAACTGTGCATATTGTGCTTAAAAACTTTTAAGTTCTGTAATTTTGTCTGTTATATGAACATATTTTTTAAAATATTCGATGGTTTTTAATATTAAAATGTTGAAAACTGAAACTAGCAGTAAGTCAAATTTCCAATAAGTCTAAGTTTTTCGTTGGTCCCTTTAAATTCGAGTTATCGCGAATTGATTGTATATTTACAAAACATAGTTTTTTACCGAAAACAAATGCTTTATTTAAAAGTTTATATCTTTTCTATACCTATAAAAAACAAAACAGTTTTTGTTTCGTTTTAAAGGGCAATGTAACGGCTTCTTATTCTAACATTTTCAAATTTTTATCATCTAACAAACTTCCTATTTTTGGAGAGTAAAAAACCCCATTTTCCATTTTTTCTTACATTTAAGCAATTTTTTTGTCATAAAGGACTACTAGTATCAACCTTTTTTTGTGTGTGTATGCTTCTAGTACATAACTAACTACAACAGGAAAAAAAATTAGCTTCCTACTGAAAGTCCCTCACCTACTTTTTTAGGCTCAAAATAATGAAAACAGCACTTTTTCAACCATGATATGACAACCAAAAATTTCTAATTAGGCTTAACTTAAATCTTTTCTTTTTATGCACAAATAAAAGTTCATTCTTTCACCTTTAAAATAAAACATGTTTGATCTTCTTACTAATTTAAATAAATTTACTAGAGCATTTTGAAAAAAGATCAAAAATGCCAAGTTTTACTCATCTGTGGAGCAAAAATAAAATTTTTCAGAGAAGAAAATATAACAGTTTGGGAGTACAAAATATTACTACATATTACCTACCAAATTTCATCAAAATCAAAAATGGTGTGGCTCGAAAATTTCTGAATATTTGTTGATTTTACATGGAATGACCCATAAAGAATATTTCATGTAAATTTAGATGTTTTACTGCTTCGGCCACAGAATTATTAGAGAGATGAAGTAGACAAAGTGATAACCAGAATAATTTTATTTTTCATGAAAATTTTACAACTATTTCTCTATTCAGGAGTTAAATTCAATGATTTTATTGGTGAAAAAAACACCTACATTCTGACTTTTAAATCTGTGATGCAATTCACCAAGGACTGAAAAGCAGACTTTTTTCTCCTCGAATTCTTGTCCCATTAATATGCATATTTAATTTTTTAACACTGTTTTGACTTACTGAGTTTTAAAGAGGATTGTATGACAAGCTCATTTTTAAATGAATATGCCTGTAGCTTAACTCCTATCAGATGAATCCCTCCTAACTCCAAACACAAACATCTTAGTTCACATATCCTTTGGAATTTTTCTTTTCAATTTTATTGAGATCATGATTTTTTTATTTTTCTTTGGTTTCAATTTACTTCATTTAATAACTATATGAACCGTTCTATTTTCTTTTGGTAAGATCGTTTATAATTAATGTTTGCTTGTTTGTTGATTTTTTCCCTATTAAAAATACTCTGAACTTTGCCCATTAAATTCATTCTTTTGAACTTAAAAATTTATTTTTTAAAAATCATGATTTAGATCAATGATTTTTTTTTAAAGTCAACTGATTTAAATCACTTTAAATTGGATTGGTTTAAATCTCTCGAAACCTGTTTTGGAGGTTCCTGTGACAAGTGAAAATAAATTAAATCCTTAGAATGCGTAAAATATAAAGTCGTTCATTTTACATTTTCTCTACATGTCACATGTATCAGTGTGATAGATAGTTGAAGCATGCTAATTAGTTGATAATTATTTTTTTAAATATTACTTACAAACAGGGAATGAAACGATTTGAAGCTCGAAGAAAAGTTCTTGCAGCATTGAAGAGCAAAGGTCTTTATAGAGAGACAAAAGACAATCCAATGGCTGTCCCTATTTGTAGGTGAGTAGTTTATTCCAGTTTGCTATCTCAGCTAAGTTACTTGCACATATTTTTCTTTAAAAAATAATTTTTTCTTTTGAAGATTTTTTTTCCTTCTTGTCCTTTACTGTGTGAATTTCAATAGTTTATTAGATTTAGTATATGAAAATATAGTATAGTTGTAGCTCTATAGAAAAACTTATGACTAATAAAATTAATACTTTAAAAATTCCTTTTTAAGTGTTTGCTAATAACTTATGGAGAATTCTTTGAATGTCAAAAAGTTTGACTTTGATTATTTTTTACTTATTCTGTACATTAAGTTAAGAAAGATTACATTTTATTTAATGCAACAACATTTTTACATCATATACTTTTAAAATTGTGTAAATGTTTACTTGTTTTTGTGAACATTTCTTAAATATTGATCCCGTTAATTTAATCTAACAACAATTTTCAATTTTTAAATGTTCATAGTGTTTATTTTGAATCTATTTAAACACACATAGTTAAAAAATTTATTTCATAATTCATTCATAACCTTTGTTGAGTGATGATTGACCACAATGATAGCAAAATTTCTAATTGTTATCATTGTAATTTGTAAATTTCTTGCAAAATAATAGGGAAAAAATTCCACTGAACAAGAGATTAGTTTCTTGTTTCCTTTTTATATTGAGAACAAGGAGTATTATTAAATCTGTGTGATTGGTATTATTGCTTTTAGTCAAATTTCTAATTTTGTTGTAGAGGTTCCTGCTTACATAAAGGTTCCCTCAAGAGTACCAAATACAATGGTTAATCATATAGTTTCTCGCTGGTTGTTCAGATACTTGTCAGCTACTAGGATCTCTACTTCTCATATACTACGGAAGTTAACTGTTTGTATATTTTCAAACAGTTTTGTACATTTAGTGTAAACTTACTGTACAAAAAATAATCAAAATGTACGTTGTACACAGAACTTTTAATTTATCATTCTTCATTGAAGAATTCATCAAATGTTGACCGTCTAGTTTCAAATTAATAGAATAAATAAATAAAAAATAAAAGATCTGCTTACATTATGAAACTAAATATGATAAATAAAAAAAGATACATAAATAAGTAAATATTTGTTGTAAAAAATTTTTTTTAGTCGATCCAAAGATATTGTGGAACCTCTCTTGAAAATTCAATGGTATGTGAAATGTGATGGAATGGCCCAGAAAGCATTGGAGGTAAAGTAATCATTTAATCCTCTAAATTTGATTGACTCATTTATCATATATGAAATTAAAGCAATGTTTCTTTTATTAAGGCTGTGAAAGATGGAAGCTTAAAAATATATCCTGAAGTACACATAAAAACTTGGAATCATTGGTTAGAAAAAATTAGGTAAGTTACTTAGTTAAAATTTTGTTATTCTGTTCTCTATTTATGTGATTTTATTTTTGAAGTTACTGTATTTATTAAAAAATGCCCAATTAAGTAAAATTTAAGTTTTAAGCTTCCTAGTAAAATTTCCATTGAAATCTGAATGTGGAGTGTTTTTCTTGAAAAGATCAATTTTTTAAGGAGAGGTCATTTTGGACCTTATACAGTTTTGTCAAGTAGATGATCTCGAGTACTCAAAAATGCAAAATTTTAATGTAGTACAACCAGGGCTTAGTTTGCATAAGAGCTCATGGGAACTAAGCTCTTATCAATTCAAAACACGTTGTAACATTTTAGACGAAATTCAAGCTATTTACGCGTAAGAATAAGTTGTTGGTACTATAGAGCTCCTGCACTTCTTTTGGTAGAAATTAGGTCCAAAGTACAATTTTATACTCCTATGATATCAAACAGTTCATATTTAAAGTTGTCAACTATTACCTATTATCATTGTAATTTGTTAATGAAATTTTTTCTCTTTGCAATTAGGTAGAACAAAGATCCACAAAATAAATCATTCAACAGCTTCTTTTGCATGTCTATCAATGTTATTTTGATTTCAGAATGCGTCTATAGTTGGGTATTATTATCATGTGCTGATTTTATTGTTTTGAAGTCTTATATTTTACTTATTTTTTGTAGAGACTGGTGTGTTTCCAGGCAGTTGTGGTGGGGACATCGAATTCCTGCATATTATGTAACAATAAAAGGTAGAGAAGAAAGTTGTGATGTAAGTTAAGTTAATTATGGAAGGAAATGTGTTTGTCTGTGTCAAAAAAGAAAATTGTTTTATAGAAGCAATATTCTGGCTTAAATACACATTATAAATTGTATTGTTAGTTTTTTTTAACTTTGAGCTTTTACTACAATATGATTTTCAGTTACTGTACATGTTTTTCAAAGCTGTGTGTGTGTTTAGAATTACAGATTAAGAGGATGTTATTTTTTGATTCAAAATACTTTTCTTTAAAAATAAGTGTTTATCTAATGCAATCAAATACAAAAACTCCCAATTATCCAAGGAGTGTGGTGTCATGAGTACAACTGATAATGAAAATCCCAGATGTCCCAGACCTGTCATTTCAAAAAATTTCACAGGGAAGGGGAGAGGGGCAAAAAGTATATACTCAATGCATTTTATAAGAGAAAAAACATGAAAATACTTGCAAAATGCAAAATTGAATTAAGTTTTTAAAATCCCAAGGGCTCAATTGAAAAAGACCCCCCCCCCCTCCCCCTCGCCCAAATATTGGGCCTAGATAATGCACAAAAAAGCTAAAAAATGATGGGTTAAAAAGTAAAATTGCTCTTGGTTAATGATCTTATTTGCTGAAGAAAATAAAAATATTGAGAAAATGTTTACCAGGGTTTGTATGGGTTATGGAAATCCTAGAAAGTCATGGGGGAAAAAATAAACAAGTTTCAGACCTGGAAAAGTCATGGAAAATTAACATTTTCATTAAAAGTCATGGAAAAATGTTTTGGGCAGTAAGAAAGAAACAGTAGCTAAAAGAGCATTAAAAATCTTGAGTGATTTAGCAGTATTGCATATAAAGCTATTAATACTGAAAAAGTGAACGATCCCAATTACAAATTTGAGTTTATGAATCCTATTGATCCACTTCTGTAACATTCGCCAGCCTTTTTTTTTTTTTTTTTTGTAATGTGATTTTACTGCTGGGGCATCACTAGTTTTGAAGTCACCATTATTTTCAGCACTTCTTATATTTTATATTCTGTGGTAGTGGACTTTCATGTTCTTGATTTTGTCACGTCCATTCAAAGAGTGTAATTCAATTGCATCCCAGTTCACTTCGACCTATTTGTAAAAAAATCATTTTTTAATTCATAGTTTATCTTAATTTGTTGATGGCTTTAGTATAAAATAACTTTAGTCAGGAGATACAACATAGAAATAGGGGAATTCTAGTACTCTGAGAAACACAGTGGTGCCCAACATAGGGCTTGCAAAAGGGATTCTTGTGGCCATCAGCTGAAATATCTGGTTTAGAAACATGAATTTACTGAAAACGTGGCTTTACTTTAATGAACGAAAATACTGTCAAGTAACATGTATGTTTAGATGCTCTGTTGATACCAAAGGACAATATTTTTATGAAGTAAATTTACTATTAGAAACTTAGTTATGACTCATTCAAACTTAGTCCCATTCATTACTAGTCTGCCCTATTAATTAAATATTTTTTTACACAATTAAACATCAGAAGGCTGCATTCACTACATTTTTACTTTTCTTAAATTTACATGATAATTGACAAATAAGAATAGTTTTTTTAGTTTCTGCATTGTACACTGATATTTTTTCAGTCACAAGTTAAGTGTTTCAATGAAGTTGTGGCATTCACTTAAAAGTTTTGCCAATGCCAATTCCTAAAATGGACAAGTTAGACATTAAATAGTACTGTTCTCTTCGTGTAACAAGGTTATGAAAACTTTTATGAAGTCATGAATAAGTCTTGGAAAGTCATGGAATTTTTTTATCCGAATTGAGTATGAACCTTGTGTTTACTGATGATGACAACATAATAAACTAATTCATACAATAAATTGAATAGTGATGCTTTATTCCACTCCCCCCTATTAATTTCCAAATAACATAGTCTTAACCGGCTGATTTATTAATTTTCTGAAATCCATGTAAAAATGTCTCAAACTTTCAATACATTAAAAATGACAAAAAATACATTTAAAACGAGGTTTTTATTTTTAATTATTGTGTTGTTTACTAGCCACTATATTTTGTCTATGAATTTTGTTCTTTTATTTTAAGAAAATGATCATTCATCATTAAAAATTGATTGTGTAATTTTATTTTAAATCAAATCTCTTAGGCAAATGATAATGAGAAGTGGATTAGTGCAAGAAGTGAAGAAGAAGCACGTGAGAAAGCAGCTAAGAAGTTTAATGTATCCTCTTCAAACATTGAGTTAAAGCAAGGTGAATTTTCGTATTGTTTAGAGACTAATTAAACTTTTTTGAATGTAAAAATTATTTCCATGAATTTATAGAAAATCAGTATTTTATAAAATGGTGCTGTTCATGGGTGTCCCCGTTTTTAACAGCCAGCCTAAAAAAAATAATAATTTAAAATACAATAAATAATAGGTTACCAGCAGGGATTTTTCATTTAACACCAGTTGCATCATTTTTGCTGACTTTATCACCCACAAAAAAGAATTAAAATATATATATATTTTTTTTTTTTTTTTGAAAAATTATTTTAGATTATATTATTTTCATTTCTTTTCTGTTGAAAATATTTCAAATTGAAATACTTATTTCTTTTCAATATGTGTATTTTTATAAACAACACTAAAAATTCCTATAAACATGAGAAAAAATACTCATAATTACAACTGATTTAATCCAAAGGTATTTATTTATTTCTTCGAACAAAATGATTTTGTTTTTTTTTCCTCTAATGATCATTTATTAGTGTCTTATTTCTCTCGGTAAGTCAAAGTAAAAATTTGTACAATCATTTCACTGATTCCTTTTTTCCTTGAATTAATTTTGTTTAAAATCATAACAAAATTATGTGTAGGCTTTTATATAGAGCCACTTAAGTACTTTATTAGTCCTTTCCATTGTTAAACTTCAAAATTTAAAAAATAATGAATAAAAATTTCAGTGGGGAAACTTAAAATCAGGTCAAAAGTTTCACCAAATCTGAAACTTTATAGTGATGGCCACCAGGCAACAGTGTCCAAAATCTGTAAGCTACAGACTGATGTTTAAGAAAACTGATGCTAAAGAGTGTTTTAGGATTTTTTAAAAAATTGATTTTATTTATTTATTTTTTGGGGGCATTTTAATGATAGTTTGAATTTTTTAAACATACGGATTTTTTGAAGTAATTATTGTTGCAGTTGTAATGCTTAAGATGCTTAAACTTGTATGACATATTGTGTTTTATGCCATAATTTTTGTAAAAGCACTACTGCTTTTATTTAGAACATGATTTTTCTTTTGCAGATGACGATGTTTTGGATACTTGGTTTTCATCTGGACTTTTCCCATTTTCTATATTTGGTTGGCCAGATAATGTAAATATGCATTTATAAACTTACTTTGTTATGATTTTAAATTTTCAAAAGTTACATATATAGTGTATGTACTGTATGCAAGCAATCTGTTAATATATATCAGGGGTTCCCAAACGCGACCCCCGGGTGGGTTGTGGGATGTGTCCAGAGAGTCGCGAGATGTGGAAGAAAAGTTTAAAGAAAATTAATTTGTTGCTGTGTTTTTATTTAAAAAAAAAGAGTGCACATAAAGCTTTTAATACACATCCAAGTTGGTTTTCGGATTTAGTAGGATACATGAGCTGGTTTGGAATTAACATTGGACTGATTACTTGAAATCTCTACCAGTCAATCATAATGACGGGCACTTAGCTCAGATTTTGTTACTTCTTGCTCATTGAACAGATTGACTACCCATACAACCCCACTCATATCCTTAACTGGAATGTAATCTGTAAACTGTTCAATCAATACTTGTTCAATCATAAATAACTTTTCAATCGTATAATTAAATTCTGAAATCAGTAAGGTCTACAACGCTCTCTTAGTGTAAAATAATTCAAGAGAGAAAAATTCGTATTTATTTCACTAGTTACTTGTGTTTCTTAGAATAAAAGTTAACCATTTCTGTAGTTTTTAGTTATTGTTTTAGGGGAGAGAACAGAGTTAAAACTTTGGGGCTGGCCAAAATACTTAGTCAGGGGTCGATCCAGCGCCAAATTGGGGCCGCTTTGCGGCCACTTCGTAAAATTCCGCATGGCAAAAGCGACCCCATTCACAAAATTCCCCATCGCAAAAGCGGCCCCATTCACAAAATTCCGCGTCGTAAAAGCAGCCCCTTCACAAAAATTTATAAAAAGGCAGCCTTTTCACAATATTTTTTAACCGCAAATGTGTACGCATCTACGCGGAAGCCTACCCCTCTTCCACCTTCCCCCATCTTATCTCTTTGCCTGCTGTGCGAGGTGTTTTTACTTGAGAGCGTCAGAGGAGGGGGGGGGAGGAAAGGCTTGTGATTGGTGGCTAGCCAAAATCCAAGAAAAATAATGAGCACGTGATAAAGAATTGATTCGATAATTTTCTACTGTTCCACGAGTGCGAAATGAAGACTGACTCATTTCATGCCGCTGCAAATTTATCGCCTATATTCTGTTGGTTTGATTTACTTCAATGACCAAATATTTCTGAATTAAATATTCCTTTGAACCATTGTAACTTTCAATTGTGTCTTAGTTGCACGCATCCTTCATTTATCCATATTATTTTGTCAAATTATGCACTTTTAACTCTCAAAATTAGCTGCAAATTGAAACCTTGCCAGTTGCAAATCTTCTATTTTCTTTCCTCTTTTTTTTTAAATTTTTTAAATATTCCCTTGTTTTTTCAATTTGTTCTTATTTTATTCAGTTTATTTTGAAAAAGTTTAAGGTTCATAGTTGGGGGGTTATCTTACGGAACGGACGAGCAAAATTTCTGAAAATTATTCCCGAACGAAGGTTAAAAAGAACACTCGAGAATCTTATATTTTCCTTTTTTTAATTAATTGCATAGAAATTCGCATTGAATACTGGCCCATGCTGATGCAAATCGTGTTGTATGGCTATTAATTAAATCCTGTTAGAGTATGAGTGACTGCGCGGGAAACACCGAACAGCCGATTGACGAAATTCCCTGTAGTCGATACTGTCCGTTCTCGAAAGCTCACTTGACACGATTGCATTTAATGAAAAAAACAGGTGTAATTAGGCCAGGGGTACCCACTTTTTCTCATATTCTTTAGTTTAAAGCAGGGTTTCTCGATCTTTTTTTGACACTCGGACCAGTAAAACTTCGTCAAAAAATTTCACGGACTGGTGGAAATTTTTACTTTTTTTTCGCTAAAATAAACTAATCTGTTTTGTCCTTTTTTTAAAAAAAACAAATGCCAGAAAGAAAAACCTTCTACTTAAAATAAACGTACAAAAGTTAATTGTAAGATTGTTTTTAATGACTTACACACTTTGAATGTAAAAATAAGCGCAGCTAATTTGTGTAAATTTTCATAAGCGAATAAATCTTGGAGAGAAACCACAAAACGTATGTAAAGTAATGGATATATTAATGCATAAAATATTGTATAAAATTAGGAATAAAAATAAAATAAGGAAATTTTATTTTATTAGAAACGAGTATAATTCTTCGGACCGGTCAAATTTTCTCGTGGACCAGTGCCTGCGGAGAATAGCTGGTTTAAAATGCATTATTCATTTTTTTTCTTTCCTGCTATTTTTCTTGTAGACTGTACGTGTAGAAGCAAAAGATAACTTCCAAAGTCACACTAGTTTGGTAGTACAGCATACAGTAAACCAAAAGAATGACGGTATTATTATTATTTATTTATTTTTTTGTAGTTCAATTCCTAGATTCCTTCTTTCATTGATAAAATACAATGCCAGCTGAAAAATATCGTCAGTCGTTTTTTTAATCTTGCTGTCTTCTTAAAATAAATATGAAACTTCGAGATGAGCAGTTTCGCAATTTTTTAATGTATGTCCGCTAATGGTGAGCAACGGGAACAGCGTGCAAAAGAAGTTTTATTGAGTGGGATGCGTAATCTGCAGACGATAAATTTAAAAAATGTGGTAATTGTTTATTATTCCAGTTCGTTTTCTTTCTCGGTATTTATTTTTCTTTTGTAACAGATCGTGTGCGATCCAGGAGCGCAGACGATATTTTTTGCAGTTAGCTTGTTCGTGCCTTCGCTTGTTTAAGTGGACATTTTTTAGACGCATCAAAGAATAAATTGTTATTCTATTCGATTATAATTTGTGTTTTGCAAAATATTTTGTTACGTTTTTAGCGGATAATGGAGTGCTGGAGATAGCAGCCGCAATAATCTCAGTTTGGAGAGATCGCTTGTTCGCTGAAAATTATTCTTCAAGAAATTAAAATATGAAACGAGGATGTCCTGCAACGGGAGGTACCTCCCGAAATCCTGCGTATTATGTTCAAAAATTTTGCTCTTCGAACGTTGGGTCCCAAAATATTGTGAATTTCTTCAAGTCAGCAATTGACAACCCCGATAAAATCTCTACCACCACTTCATCATGCAGTAACAGTAACGCAAATGTTCCCGTTTGGGAGGACTCGGGAAATGCGGTAAAAGATAGTACATCAAATGACAGTGAGTCAGTTCGCGAAAGTACAACGATTTTTGAGGCAGAAAATACTGGAAGTGAATCTGGAGCAACTTCAACTGATGATGATATTGAGATTGAGCCATCAAATAATGATTCAAGCATTGTATTTGAGAGAACAAATGGAAATAAGAAGCATGCAATAAATGAAAAGTACATTGCAAATTATGAAAAGGTGTATAGCTGCCTTTACTATAGTTATTCAGCTATGGGTTTTTTGTGCAAAATATGTTCATCTTTCATGAATGTTAGTGATTCGAACAAACCTTGAGTAAATATTGGAGTTGATATCAAGAAAAGCCATCACCCTATAGATTTTTTAAAAAACATGAGTGCAGCAAAAATCACAGAGAGGCTGTCAATAAACAAAAATCTAGTGCAAAAGAAGGAATTCTCAAAAAAATCTGAAAGTGCAGATATTGGAAATGAAGCAAAAAAAAAAAAAAAAAAAAAAAAATCTAACAGAAGATTGATTAGTAAGTTTATTTAAATTTTGTACTTTATAATCAAGAAGCAATGGGCCATTTCTGAGAATTTTGAATCTCTAGTTAGGTTTTTGGGGGGAAATTTAGATGACAATGAAATGAAAAAACATTTGCTAACTTGTGGTAAGAATGCCACGTATTTATCCTACATTTCAGTTCAAAACATTTATCTCTGAAAATACCGAAATTTCGTTGTTTTCAGGAAAATCCTAAATTTTACTTTGATTACGCAATATATATTTATTATTAATTTGCGTTGAGTTTCAAAATCCAATTTCTAAAATAACTTTACTTAAAACAAAATTGTTTTATATGCTGTTTTTATATTTTTATTTCTTTTGAAGATCTTGATTTCCTTACATCCGTCATCGTAAACGAATTTTTTGCATTTTTGATGTTTACTGTACTTTGTTAAGAGGTAAACAAATAAAATTTCTTTATATATTTATTAACATCATTAAATTGCAAAGTTTTAAATGAAATACCTACTCTGTAAGAACGTCAAATGTCAATAAATTAAATGCTGAATGCTGGTGCAGTATTTTGGGTTTTAATTACTTTTAAGATTTTCAAACACATACATGGCATCTTTAATGAGTATTTCACTTCTGTGTTAAGAAATATGTGATATCTTTGAGTCTGTTCATATTGTATTTATTAAGAGTTATCATTACGTTCAGCAGCATGTGCAATTTTTATTGCTCTAAAAGTATTTGAGAGGGGCAAACAGGAAATCTGTTGTGAGACTTTCACATTAAGAATATGTGTCAAATTACGAATAAAATGTTAAGAGGGTCTTACTTCCCCCCTCCCCCCAGCGCATTTTCTCTTGACAGCTTTCAGGTATTCTTCAAGAACTTGCAATCACCCCTGAAACCTGTCGAGGGCTTTTCTATAACCATACGACAGCTAAAAATGTGTTTACATAATATTTTCCAAGAAAAAAATCACAAGAAGGTCTTTTTTACAAAAATAAAGAAAATTCACAAAAATATTTTGCTTTTTCACAAAAAGCAAAATATATAAAAGTGCAGCAGATTAGTATATATAAAAAATTGTGAAAAATATTGTCTGCGACAGAACGAAACAAATGGAACAGAATCGTTCTGTTGGCACACGTTTATTTATCGTCTGCCAAGCATTAGTTGTGTTTACTCGTATGTTATCTTCTATAACTGTACATTAGCAAAAAATAATTTTGTTTTATTGTTTTTAGAACACGGATATGACGAATCAAAGATTTTTTTTTTTAATGTTTGAGGGCTGTGAAATTACAAAACGTTTTCTTCGACTTTATTTGAAATAAAGTATGATTTTTTTTCCCAAGTATCTCCCCCTTTTAAATATCTCTTTTGCTCAAGGACGAGAGACGGTAATTCCCAAATTTTGCCGAAAGATAAAATACGACCTGGCAAGCATACCTACATCTAATGAGAAGCGACTAGGAATCATTTTAAAAAATGCAATATTTTCTCTAAATTTGCCTAATCAAGGAAATTTTTGAGAGGTCACACAGCGAAATCCCATCGGGGCGTTACTGCTTGCCCTTAGTTGAGCTAAAAAGAAATCGCGAAAACTGTTGATGCGTCTTGGTTCAAGTTTTGGCGGTTCCATTATGGTTTATGTTCCATTCTCCAGACAATGGTCATGGGCAGATATAGAGCAGTAAGTACATACTGCTGATTACCTGCATAATGTAGCAATAATATCAGTTACTGCTAATTACCACTGATTTAAAAAAAATGCTTTTATTTAGCGTTAACCAAATAAACATGTTTGCCCATAAAACTGAAGAAGCATAGATTTGAAAAATTCCAAAAAAAAAAAAAGAAAGAAAAGAAAAGAAAATGGAAAAAATTGCAGTTACTGCAATTTACCCTCCCACGGCAGAACGATAATAGGCAGAAAATTTCATGAAAATCAAAAAATTTGCAGTTACTGCTGTTTGCCTGCCCACGGGAGAAAGTTTTCGTTCTTCCGTGGGCAGGTAAAGAGCAGTATGTATGTACATACTGCCCACTTCCCGCAAAATGTTGCTAAAAAAGCAGTTACTGCTAATTACCACTGATAAAAAAATGCTTTTTTTTCTGCGGCAGCCAAATAAAAGTGTTTGATAATTTTCAAGAATTTTTAAGCAAAATTTGTTTAAAAATGTTTTGTTTCATGTATTTTTATCATGACAATATTTGCATACTCCAACCAAGTGGCCCCTAGAATTGGCGACTTTTTGCTTGTCCTTATAATTTTTTCCAAGGCTATTGATTTTTCATTATACAAATAATTTCCTTAGTATTTCTTAATTTTGTCTATTTCAATCTTTACCATTGTTTTATGTCATACCTTCTTCTTATCATCTTGGTTGTAGGCACTAATACTTCTGCTGGGCCTGGTATTGCCCAGGGCCGTGTCCAAGGGGAGGGTTTTAGGGGTTAAACCCCTCCCATTAGGGTAAAAATAATAAGCCAAATTAAGAAAATGTAAATTTGACTAGTTTTAAAGTAAAAGTTTGTGCAGCATTTCTTTAAAAAAAGGAAAAATAAAGAAGAAACAATCTGCAATATACGACTGTTAGAGCTTTACCAACTGGAACAATATTTCAGAAAAACTGTGGTGGAAGAAGCACTCAATGATTTGTCAGTATAAAGCCATAATTGCTTGCCAAAATTAATATTACTTAAGGAGGTTATGAAGGATTTAGCTTATGTTGCAGCTATGAAGATGCATTAGTGATTGTGTTTGGTAATGTAACTTGCATCTGCAATAAGTTATTTCTTGTTTCGTTTAACGTTTATTAAGCATTATTTCAGAATATATAACTTATATACATTATGATGCCATGCTGAATTACAAAAGAATCTGTGGACATTTTGTAATACTAATTGCAATATACCACAGAGTAACCAGTTATCATTAAAAAGAAGCATGGATTTTTTCGAAACAAAAAATGTTTGATTAAAAAGAAGCAGTAAAATGAAATTATATTGCGGTCACTTGTGCAGCCAGAATTATCCTTTGGGGGAGGGGGAGTAGGGAGGGGGCACAGCAGTCCTTACAGGAATAGAAATGCCATACTGAGATTACGTAATTTTACGTGAAACTAAAGTTTGTGAGGGATTGAAGAATTGAACTCCCCCTCCCCCTCGAGTAAAAATTTGGTAGCTTTAAAACCCCTCCCTTTATGAAAAAATCTGGACACGGGCCTGGTATTGTCGCTGTTATGATGCAAGTGGGCATCCTATGTATTTCTTTTTTTTTTTTTTTTTTGGAAGTGTTGGAGTAATTAAAAAATAGAATTACTTGCTTTTTTTTTTGTCTGCTATGAAATTGATGAATCGTATTGGAGCAAAAAATTTATTGACTGATGAAATGAGTATTATTATTTGTATTTCTTTTGTTCATTTTTTTTTTTTTTTTTTTCAAATGAAGACAACAGATCTGAAGGCATTTTATCCTGGAACATTGCTTGAAACAGGACATGACATTATATTCTTCTGGGTTGCCAGAATGGTGATGCTAGGTATTCAATTGATGGGACAACCACCTTTCAAAGAGGTATTTTTCAATCCATATTTCATGAGCTTTTAAGTTTCATATTTTTTCATTTACTGAAATCATTATTGATCATTGAACTCGATATTATAATGCATGATAATAGCAATTGTATTGACAGCTGATTTGTTACCACATTTTTAATCGGGAAGCCAGTTATTGCTGTTCTGTGTTAGGCACAATAAAGTGTGATGTCACCTACTTGATGACCCATTACAAATGACCCGAGTTTTGTGATACGAAAAAGACAAAATACCTAAACATTAGTAAATAATAATGATGTAAGAGTATTTTAGCTGTTCAGTATGTGATATTTTTCAAAGCAGCCCCTAAAATGAAGTCTCGGCTTCAAGAACTGTGATGTAAAAATAATTAGTTTTGCATTTCAAACTTTAGTTTTTTTCCCCTTGATATTCAAAATAATAAACAGAGTTACTGCCTTTAAGCCATGGCTAAGGCAGAACTACATGCCAAATATTGACAGCATAGTTGTGATATCCAGCGATTGACTACTAGTTTGTTGGTAATCACAGCTTCAAGGAGAGAACATCTGCCTCCAGCTTGGTTATTGATTTTTTCCAAACTGCTGAGTCTGTAACAAAAACAAAACAGTGGATGTCATAGCCAGGCTATCTGTATTTTGTATACAGAATATTGTTCAGTGTGTCAATGTATAAGTATATAGTTTGCCAAATAGCCTTTCCTATTTATCTGAAGACAGTGGTCTTCTTGATTTTGAAGATTTTGCACATAGTTACCCTTCAATACAATATTATGAAGTGCTTATTGAGAAGAAAAGAAATAACGAGATCAACAAGCATTAATTGCAGATTACTGCCAATATGTGGTTCGGCGTTACAAGGAACTCCCTTTTCAATGCAAATCCATAAGCTCATTTCTTTTGCATTGAAAAAGGCGTTCCTTGCGAAGCCGAAACACGTGTCTGCTACAGAGACAGTGAGTGAGGCTTAAAAGTGCGAGGGTACAATTTTTTTAGGAAGTTGCAGGCTATTTTAGGCTATCTTGAATGACTAGGGGGGGGGAGGGTGGAGGCTTCTGATGTTCTCTCACGTAAATGTTTTGGAATTGCATTTTTTAAAATGCCGTTTAATTAGAGTTTTGTGAACTTTTGGGAAATGGAGAGGAGTTTCCAGGGTTGTCCCCGCAATGTTCATTTTAAAATAAAGTCTAATTAATAATAATAATTTTTAAAACCAAGAAGTTGAACTGTTTTTGGTAGTGTAAGGGTAAGGAAGGCTCTTCCCGTAAAAATATTCCTAAACTGATGTCTTAAAAATGCAAGTTAAAGCCATCTTTAGCAAACTTAGAGCAAGGGATTTGGGTTTCTCTCCCAGAAATTTTGCAAAGTTTAAAACATTTTTTAGACATCTTTTAAAACGTTATTGCAGACTTCTCTTTTATTGACTAAAGGAGGAACCAAAGGGTTCGAAGGTTCTCCCAGTATTCCTTTTTTTTTAACTGATGGAATCCTTAGAACTCAGTCTTGAACTTCCCTTGGGGACTTCAGAAAAAGATCTCCAGATTTTTCTTTTTTTTTTTTTTTTTTTTTTCTAAATTGGAGTCTTAAAAACTTAGTTTTACGCCATCTAGGGGGATTCTCTTCCTGAATTTTTCCTCTCAAACTGGAGTATTTATAACGCAAATTTAGGTCATCTTTGATTTTAAAGGAAGGTGGGAACGCTCAGGGATTTTCTTCCAAAAAGTTTTCAAAATTGAACTCCCCCCCCCCCCCCCTCCGAATCGACACCACTGGTATGAAGTAATCTGAAGTTAGTACTTTTTTGACGTTGTTATTTCTTATTTCACTTTTTAGTACAAAGGTATTTATTTGTCTTGCATTTGAGAGTCAAATGCAAGATAGCCAAGTTCTAAATCATTTGCAGGCTCAGAACTGCGCACCAGCAAACCTCGCAGTGCGGAGAGGTCCAAGTCCTTAAGGGGCCCCAACGTCCCCAGAAATGGAAAAAAAAAATAGACTTATCAACGTTAGAAATATACACTTATAATATAGACTTAATATCGACTTATCAACGTATAAAAAGACTTATCAACATTGCAAATATACACTATTGGCCTCTAGGGCCCTTCAGGTTTTGTTGCATGGGGCACAAAATTTATAGATCCAGGCCTGATTATATGTATATGCTTACTTAGTAGATTATACTGGTGGGTATTCTAGCTCAAACTATTCACCAATCGTTCTAAAAATTTGTGTGCATATTTATTCTATTATACTCTATATGAAACTTACTAGGGGATGTTATTACTAACAAAAAAGAAATTTAATGCAATAATTATGGAAAAAATGGTAGAAAAACATGACATAGTCATCAAACACCTCAAACACATGCAATCTTCAACTTTTTTGATCACAATTAGGTTCATATTCTTAGGAATTATGTTGCTTTCGAGAAGGAAAAATTTTAAAGATTAAAGATAAAAATTGACTTCATAATGACCACCAGGAACAGGCTCTGATGCCGACCGCTCATGGACAGCAGCTTCTAACTCCATTTTTCTGGTGAAAATATCTTGAAAAAATTGCAAGGTGTGCTTTAAAATATGAATAAAATACCCTCCTAGTTTCAAGAAATTCTGATGATTTCTTTTCTATTCAAAATATTCTCGAAAAACAAAAAAATTTCGACCTCCTACACTCGTTTCCCCCTTGACTTTTGCATGCTGATGTGAGTGATGCTTTATTCCTTTAATATCTGTACAGTTTTTTATATCCCTTGAATAAATGAAAATGCCTTGTAGATAATTTATAAAATGTTAATTTGAATTTCATGCTTTTGTAAAGTTTGTCTAATTAGAATAATATAGGCTCAGTGTACCTTGCTGTGGTAGCCGAGAGTAGACAGCTGTAAAGGGTTAATAAAAAACTGTGAGCAATTATATAATCTACAGTGAAGCACCGCTTATACGTTTCTCTTTTATACGTTTTTATCAATTATAGGTTTTTTAAATTAATCCCTGCAGAGTCTAATACACATTAATCTATACCTATTATATGTTTTTTCATTTGTACGCTTTTTCATTGAGTTCCTTCAAAAACGTATAAACAGTGCTTCACTGTATATCTAACGAACTGTAAATCAATGTTGATTTTTCACTCTGTAAATTACTTGAATTTTACTGTCACCTTCATTGTACATTTCAAATTCTAGTGACTCTTCCACAAAAATGTTATTTTTTTTGTAGGTGTTTCTTCATTCTATTGTAAGAGATGCCCATGGCAGAAAAATGAGCAAATCTTTAGGAAATGTTATTGACCCTATTGATATGATAAATGGAATTTCTTTAGAGGTAATTATAAACTTTGTTTAAGCTTTATTTATGTTTTTAAAATATTGCTTATGAATTTAAGCAATAGATTTGTGACTTCATTTGAACATATTAGCCATCTATTGAAACTATCGAGTTAAAATAAAATGTTTAGAGCACAATGTGACAGTTCAAAATTGCATACATGTGCTATAAACCTCCTTTTGCTTTTCAGTGCAGGGACGAAAATAAAAGCAGATGGAAGGAGAAAACATGTGACATTTTGCTTCTTTTGCTGCAATGCATGCATTTAATTTTTTAAATATTTTGTGCTTTAAATGTTTTTTTTTATTTATTTATTTATTTATTTTTTAACTTTCAATATAACCTTCTTCTGACATGGTGTTTCATACAGAAAATTGCTCAAGGAGGATTTTTCTATCTCCAGTAAAATTACTTTTAGTTCTGATAGCAAATTTTATAAGCACAATAATGATGTTTCTTCTTTATCATGTCAATATTTTAATGTTTGTGTGTTTTAAAAATTGCCGTTTGCTTTTGTTAAAAAATTATGCCTTTTAAAACAATTGATGAGATTTAATATGTGTTGATGATTTATTTTTAAATGTTATGCATGATGTGTGGAAAAGGTTTAAGGAGCCATCACCTTTTTTTCTCTCTCTCAATTAAATGATACATGTCGTTGAATGTCCTAAAATCTTGACGAAGTTTTTTTAATCCATTCAGGCTATTTATTCTACATGTAAGTTAATGCAATGGATTGAAAAAAGACTAAAAATAAATGAAATTGAATAGTATTAACAGTTTTTTTTTTCTCAAATGTGAAACAAATGTTAAAAGAAATTCATTAGATTTTTTCAATTGCCAAAGTTTTTTTATGTCACTTTCGTTTCGGGTGGAAGGGGGGGGGGGGGATTTAGTTCCTTGAATCCCAGAATAGAAAATGCTTTTCCAATGTAAGCAAACTGCAGCAAAATGTTCATTTTGATTCTCCAAAATGTTTAGGCATGAAATCTTTTTATCTTTATTTCAATAAATTTATTTTTAAATACTGGTTAGATAAAAGTATTAAATGTGAAGTTGATTCACAAGGTAATAGATCCTGGGAAAATACCTCTGCCGTCCATCAGAGTGCATGCAGATAAATTTAGTAGATTAAAACAAGCAAAACTTTTCATTCACTTTCTACAATGGTGCTCAACTGTCCTTCAGCTAAATGGATTGGGGGGGGGGGGGGGTTACTGCATTGGCTGAAGCAGCCCAAATCATTGAATGACTAAAACTTTCTCCCTTTTATTTATTGTCTATTAAACTACACGATTGTTTCTACAAATAAAGAGTGACCTTTCCTCAAATGTGAATCAACTTTTAATTTCTATCTGCTTCTTGATTGATTCTACGTAAGCCTTCTACAGAATTCATATATCACCAATGCATACAGAATTGTGTTGCTCATTTGACACATTTTCATAAATTTTCTTCGAATGTGGTAGTGTGAGGATAATTTAATTTAACCGCTCTTTATTCTCATGTAGTGATGTAAAATACCTGGGTATTTATTTTTAGGGGTAAATACCCAGGGTATATACCCGGGTAAATACCCAAAATGGGTATTTACCCGGGTATTTATTTCAAAAATTTATATTCAACTAAAAAACTTTTCTGTCTGTATTTCACTATGTATATATATAACCAACCATATCCGAAACAAATTTTTGCCCAAAAATTGTTTTTTGATCACCTATTCAAAGAATTATTGTGTGAAACAACTTAGCAATATAATATGATATTCACATTAAATGTGTTGGATATGCCTAATCAATGTCCCCATCTTTCTTTTTTGTTTTTCACTTTTCAAAGCAAAATTTAAAGTTTTACCAGTACAAATACAAAGTGAGTGACCAACTAACGCCTCCTAAATACTAAATGCCTATCTCGTTCTCCGTTTTAACATAGAGCAAAATGATCCCATAAGTATATTTTCAGTCTTCTGGCTACTGCCAACTATCGAAGGTCGAAAGCATTAGAAATTAAAAGCTGAGAAAACAGTTGGTTAACGTCTAAATTAAAATTTTAAAATTAACCAATTAACGATTTGATTTGAATTGTTTGGATCCATCGTTATAGCAACACCATCCATGTATTGCCGTCAGGTAGTAGCGTTTGTTTGTGTACCGGCGGAGGATCACTTTTAAAGCAAATGTGATATGCGTTTAGTATTTAGGAGGCTTTGGACAAACTGATTACAACTCAAAGCCAAAACTAACTAGTAACATGATATTATGAAAAATCAATGAAAAGTTGTGCTAGTGCCATCTATGTGACAAAATTAAACTAAATCCTTTTGCTTTACCCCATAAAAAATTAAATTATCCTGCCATCCTATTTAAGTTTTAGAATAGTTCATTCTAAGTTCTGACAGTTTTTTTTTTTTTTTTTTTTTGATAAGATTTCATTATGCCTTTAATTAAAGAAATTATAATATATAAATTTTTATATTTTTAATCTTTCATTTAACAGTTTATGTTTTAAAAAGAAAATCATCACCTTTTGATACCACCTAAAGTTTTTTTTTGGCAAAATGCGCGCGCAATTACTAGGGGATTTACCCTGCCTTAGGATAAATACCCAAAAAATATATTTACCTTCCCACCTGACATCACTAATTGCGTGTATTAAAAATAGTTCAGATAAATTTTCATCATGAAGTACTGGGAAGCAAATGCAAATGAGCAAGGCAACAGAAAACAATATTTTTTTTTCACTTATTAATATGAAAACTGTTTCTATATTTGCTACGTTACCACTTAAACGGCAATAAAATAAATAAATAAATAACATCATAGTCTTAATAACTTCTTAGTAAATTCTTCCAAGCATCCCCCATGCTTCCTTTTTTTTTTTTTTTTTTCATTTTGGATATGACTAACCTAGATTGTGATTTTGAAATCCTGAAGTTCATCATTGAATTGCTTATACTTGTCCAATTATGACATTGAAAAGAAAGATTCTTTGGTTCACGATATGTTTCTTCACGATAATTTCATCAAGTCTTCCAATAAAAAATATTATAAACTGTGTAATACATATGTATGTATCAGTTTTACCAATTATTTCATACTTAGATTTAAAAAAAAAATTCATACTTACTTTTTGCATTATTTTGTAAAATACCCAGTTTTTGGGTATTTACCCAGGGCTTGGGTAAATACCCGGGTAAATACCCAAAAAATATTTACCTACCCACTGGGTATTTACCCGATCCACATCACTATTCTCATGGATCTGATTATTAACCAAGCATGTGATTTAAATCATGTTTTCTCATCCTTGGGTTGGGAAATGCTCAAATCGAACCTGTCCAAAAAGTTTTGACGCATAGAACATTTTATTATATGAAATATTTAAAATTATTGCTATCAAATGTTACAAAATTCAATATTGTAGTCCTAATGAAATACTGTAGCAAAGCTCTTACCAGATTTTATTCTTTTTTTTTGGATTTGAAATGGTTAGGACAAAACTAAAAAGATCGACTACTAGTGATTTTGAGTTATGTTGTAGTTTAACTTTTTGAGCTTGTTTCATAAAATCCTAATTCATGATCATTTGCTCTGCAGGCCTTGCATGCAACATTGAAAGACTCCAATCTGGATCCCAAAGAAATTGAAAAAGCCACCCAAGGGCAGAAATCTGACTTTCCTAGTGGAATACCAGAGTGTGGAACTGACGCTTTACGCTTTGCTCTTTGTGCATATACAGCTCAAGGTATCAAAATAAACACATGAAATGCTATAGTTCAATTCACATGCATTTTCATTGTGTGCCTTTTATCGCTATGCTTCATTTAATTATTGGATGCATACCTACTTGATTTGTGTGGATATTCAGATATTCAGAAAATCTATAAGCTTAGAAATTCTGCATTAGAAAGCTCAAGACTATGAAAGTAAAGAAAAACCTCAGTTAATTAATTTGTTTATTCGACATAAATTTCAATAATTAGTAATATTTAATATTGACCTTTTTTTTAGTTAAATTAGTTGTTTTATTTTGTTTCTCTTACTTTTATTTACTAATTTTTACTTGCCTTCAATTTGAAGATGCAATAGATCTTTAAGCTTTATCAATACACATTGCTATGTAGAATTCAAAAAATTGTTAAATTTCTCTGACACAAATGTTTTCTAGTGATCAGGAAAGCTTATTTTGGTAAAAAAAATTGCTGGAAAATTCTGTACTTCAGAACCAGAAGGACGTAAGTCAAATTATGGTAATTTTACTGGAGAGAGGAAAAACTTTTTTCTGGTGCATGCAAAGGTGCTCTTTTAACCCTGGTAAAAAATTGGAAAGGATTTTTTCACATGGCTCTATGCAGAATAGGCTTCTACATACAATGCACGTTAAATCACAATTTTTGGCCTTACGTCAGTCTGGCTCTGAGGTACAGAATTATCCTTTTAAATTTACATGTAATCCTCACCTTCTCTGTTATTTTGCCACCTTTCTGTTTTGAAAAATATATTAAATAATTTTAATTTGACTGTTGGCATGTTTATGCTTAAATGGCATAAACCAGTTCTTATGTACAAACATCCTTTTCTTGACAAACTTTCCTCTTAGTTTGCCTGTTGAGATGGGAGAGTAATTCGAAAAAGTATGCACACTTGGAGAAAGCTAAGCTCAGACATACTTCAAAGGACTTTACTGATGAAAGGAAATAAGAATTTTCATTCTTGTAATTTTTGATTTCATACTAACTTCCAAGTTTGAGTTAGACAAACAAAAACATTTTTTACAGTATCTTCAATGCTATATTATGGTCTATGAATTAAATAGTATAAAAAAAAAAGAAGAAGCATTATTATTAAGAGTTGCTTGGTGATATCTTTTGAAATTATGTTTTAATCATATCTATTATTATTTAAAAAATAAGAAATAAGCCTGAAAATTTCCAAAACCGATGTTATAATTTTTTCATAATTAGATAAATGAATAGAATCAAATGAAAAAATATATAAATATAGTGTATACATAGTAGCAAAATTCTGCATTTAAAAATTTGTAATAATGTATTTATAATGTACATGTTTTACATACTCTTGCATTACATTTTTTAGGTCGTGACATAAATTTAGACATAAATCGTGTCGAAGGCTATCGACACTTTTGCAATAAACTTTGGAATGCCACAAAATTTGCTTTGATGTCTTTGAGTCCTGATTTTGTTCCAAAGGAGAAATTTTCGGTAAGGGTTTTAGTTTGTTTTTGCAGAACATAATGTCAATTTTTTTTTTTTTTTTTTTTTTGTATAAACTTGGACAAAATATTGCAATTTGTTTTGCAACACATATTTTATTTTTTGGGAAACAGAAACATAATATTAACTTGTAACCATAATTTTTCAGTTAACTGGGAAAGAAAGTAGCATGGATTTGTGGATCCTGAGCCGATTGTCAACTGCTGTGGAGGCCTGCAACAATGGCTTTGAAACCTATGATTTCCCTGCTGCTACTACTGCTTGCTACTCGTTTTGGCTCTATGATCTTTGTGATGTGTATTTGGTAAGTAGCAGTCTTTAAAAAAAAAAAAATCATTGTTCTTGTTTGAAGCATTATTTTACCTAGTGATTAATTCATTTATGCTTTATGTATTCAAAAAATGCGGAACAAGTGAATATTTTTATTGACCTAAAGTAAATTTAAAAAAAAAACATTAATAAAATAATTTTTTGTATTGGAGCTGTCCCATTGGCTTAAGTAGAGCTGTCTCCTTTTGCACCAGGATCTTCAGATAGAATCAGAGAGAAACTATTAAGAACTACAGTAGCCCCCTTTTTTATCGCGCTTGAATTAAAAATGTCAAATTTTAATGACTCAAATCTGTCCTGAAATGTGCTTCCATGGGGAAAATATCCTGCTAAACCATGGTTAAAATATCTGAGCCCCCCCCCCCCCCCTCCCTTTACGATTTTGCATATGGGCACCCATGATCAGAAACCGTGGTATAACTGAGACATTTAGATAGCGATTCTTTTAGCATTCAAATGTTTAATATCTACATCTACAATAATTGTAGTTAATTTTGTATTTGAATAACTTAAAAAAAAACCATTCCAGTCATTGCTTTTTTAAATAATATAAAAAAGTATTTAAAAATATTATACAGTAAACTCCCGATTATCCGCGGAATTGGGTGGCACAAGTGCCGCGGATAATAAAAACCGCGGATAACCGCAAAAAGACTAAAATGGGGGACAAATCAGGTAAAAATTGTCCTATCTCAAATTCTTAACTGTATTGATGCATAACACTTTCTGCAAACAGTGAAAATATATATAGAGTACAGTACAAATGTTTTGTATTTCTGCACAACCGAACTTAACATCAATAACAAACAAGTGTATGTACGATGAAGAACGCACAATAATAATAATAATAATAATAATAAAATTAAATTAAATCAATCAATCAAGCAAAATCAACTGAGTGTAAATTTACAATTTTCAAAAAAAAAAAAAAAAAAAAAACAGCCACTGGTATTTGCTTTTTACTGCGAAAATACATGTTCGTGATTGTTGATTGATTCACGGATAATCCGCCCCGCGGATAAACCGCTCGCGGATAATCGGGAGTGTACTGTAGTAGCTTTTTTGTGAAATAAAGATTAAACAATCACAACTTTAAATACCGAGGAAAAGCGCCTTATATGAGAATGAGCGATGTAACTGGGCACAATGTAACAGGGGGTTACTATATAATTGAATAATAATTATTTAATTAAATAATTTTAATTTATAATCATTTCTGACTCTAATTCCAATTGAAGACCCTGGTACAAGAAGGTACAAGAGGTAATCAACATCATAATGTAGATTGAACTCTACATTATGATGTTAATATTAAATCTAGATTGATGGTAAAGCACACTAAGGTTAGCATCTCGTCAATGTCAATTTGCGATAACTCGAATATTACTATATCTCGAAGTTTTTATCAAGTCCCGACCCCTTTGTCTTTAATTCCATGCTTATTGTTCTCAATATCTGAAGTTAACTTCCTTTAACTGCAAAGTTTTTTCAAAAATGACTCGAAATTTATTTCAAAAGAACGGGAAAAAAAGGAAATTGCCTATGAGAGAAAAATTAATTCACTTTCACTGGCAATTCCTGCACAATAGACCTCTAAAGCAAGAAGAGCACCTGTTGAGCCAATGTGCGATAAAGGAGTTACATGTGCGGAAATAAGTTAGCTTGTTTTCTTTTGTTGTACTGTACTGTTTACACTTCGACATGTTGCTGGACTACGAATTTGCTTTAAAATGTCAAGTTATCAAATCAATTGATTGTACCTTTATTAGGCTGACCTAAGTTAAGATGCGTCCCCCTTTATTCTTTAGATCAATCATTTTCTGATAAGTTCCTGAGAAAGAAAGAGTTTTCTTTACTATTAAAGATGTCGAAACAAGTACTCTGTCAATGATATTAAAAGAAAAAGAGAAACTTCTAAAGCGGTAGAATCCGAATTTGAAACGAAGGAAGATGTGCACCTTTCTTGAAGTAGAATCAGCTCTATTCAAGTGGTTCCAACAGTATCAAAATCAAAACCATGCTTTTGATTTTTTCTCTCAATATTTTTGATTAAATTGTGCATATTTTGCTTAAAAACTTTTAAGTTCTGTAATTTTTCCGTTATATGTACATATTAATTAAAATATTTGATGGACTATTAAAATGTTGAATACCGAAACTAGCAGTAAGTCGAACTTCCGATAAGTTTTTCGTCGGTCCCTTTAGGTTCGAGTTATTGTGAATTGACTGTATTTTATCTTGCTATACAGGAATCTCTGAAGCCTATTTTCCAAGGTAATGATGCTGATGCCATAGAAACTTCAAAAGAGATGCTCTACTCTTGCTTGGATACTGGTTTGAGATTGTTAAGCCCCTTTATGCCATTTGTGACGGAAGAATTGTTCCAGAGGCTACCAAGGCGCAAAGGTGATACCATACCCAGTATTGTTGTATCAAAATATCCTTTGCCAAGTGAGGTATGAAAATTTTATTTTGCAACCTTTTTCCTGCTAAAGCTGTTAGCCAAGTGTTTGCATTAGTTATGTTCCAAAGTTAGTTTTTAATAGAAATGCTGATCTAATTAAGTTTATCCTCTCTTGGTAGTATTCGTGGAAGAATTTTGAACTGGAAAAAGCAGTCACGTTTGCTTTGGATATAGTTCATAAAGTTCGCTCCATGAGAGCGGACTACAACCTTCCGAAGAACGAAAAACTCGATTGTGAGTATTTTGTAGTGACTTGATCTTGTAAGATTTATTCTAAGACTTATTTTGTCGTTGTTCTTCTTTTTCAACATAGGTTATTATTGTTGTTATTAGTTCTTTTTAGCATGAGTTCAATGAAAGTTTGAGCACCAATTTTTACATAACATTACTCATATGTTTGAACACTATTCTTGTTTTTTGTTATTTCATATATTTTTTTAATTTTTGTTTGTTTATTTATTTTTATTAAGTTTGGGGAATCATTTTAGTGGAATAGTAATAGAGAGTACTTTAGGCAGATTAATTTTAGAATCATGCAAGATTTTCAGTGCATTAAAAATTTAAATTCATAAAATTTGAAAGGATAACTTGTTGCCTGCAAGTCAGCTTTGTGCCCCCCCCCCCCCCCATCTATTTAAGTTTTACCTGTTCAATGGTGGCCATTGGCTTTCGCTGTGGAGTTGTGCATCTAGTTATACTACATCTATGGGTAAAACCTGCTGATATTAAGAGCTTTATTTATTCAGTGTAAATTAGCACCACTCTAGGCCTCACTACACCTTTGATGCCTTTTAGATGTTATAACGTTTTCATTGCAATTTTTACCTTATTTGTGTTAAATTTATTTTACTGTTGGCTGAATGCTAAATAAGTGATGGGAAAAAAAGTAGAACATAATAAAACATTTTTTGAATTATACTCAATTGTGTAGTTTGTAAGTTCTTTAATATTTATTGTTTTCGCTTTAGTATTTTTGAAGTGTGATGATGAAGACACAAAAGTTATGTTGAATGGTCTATGTGACATAATCTTAACCCTAACTTCTTCAGCTACTGTGAAAATAACTGTGGAGATACCTAAGGGTTGTGCAATAACAACTGTATCAGAAAATTGTGAAGCCCATTTGTTATTGAAGGTATGAATGTAGTAACTATTACTCTTTGCTCAAAGTATATAATTTTGAAATGGTAATATATTGTTATAATGATAAGAGACAAGGGTCATACTTTTTATCACTTCTTACATTTTATTTGCCTTGTGTTGCAGTTGGTTAATTAACTGCATAGAAATTTCTTTTGTAAAATAATTCTAAAAGTAATTCCATTCAGGCTTTTGTGGACATTTTTATGCAAACTTTCAGAAATATTCTTTTTACTTATTTTACATTTAAAAGTGCTTTGTTATGTATATGTGAAATCTAATCCTCTCCACTTTCAAAATTTCAATTTACAATCACCTTTCAACTGTTGGTTTGCATTGCACTCTCATTACCAACAATATCACTCTTGATTCCAATGGAGGGTTCAGAACATTTTCAAAAAGAGTGTGATTTATTTTTATTACATTCTCCTTTTGCTACGAATCTGATTTACTATGTATGGGGTGGACGGAGAGGCATTTTTACTGAATACAAATGAAATATAGAGATATAGCCAATGGGAGTGGGGGTCCAAACCTACTGCTTTCCTTTTATGTCACAAAAGGTAATCTAAAATTGCATTTTTAGAATTTCAACTTTGGAAAAATTCTGGGATGAAACCTTTTTCTCTCTTACATCATGGAATGTCTTCTAAAGTTGCAGTTTCCAAAAATTTCCCTAACATCACTTGAGATAGTAGACTATCACATCTTTAGCCCTTCAATTTTGAAAAATGTCCATGGCAAAAGCATCTGAAGCTTTCCTCCTCCTGCTAACATCGTCACAGACCATCTATAATTGCATTTTTTGAAACTTCAATTTTGAAACATTTCGGGGCGGGAATTTCATACTCCATGCCTTCCTCTGTCCTCAAAAATGGCCTACAATTGTGTCTTTAGGCCTTCAACTCCAAAACATCACTGGTGCTGAGTTTCTCAAGGGAGGGGCAATCCCCATCATACCTCCTTTATATGTTTCGCTTGCATGATTCTGACTCGTCTGCTTTTAAAATGAGAGAATCTTTGCTGAATTTTTCTTGGTATCCTAATGCTTGCCAAAAGCCAGCAATCACATATTGATTAAAATTACTATGCAGTCTAATTATTCATCTCATCATTTTGAAAAATCTATTACTTTGTACTTTCTGAAAAGTTTTTTTTCATCCCTCTCTCTTAATTTAGGGTCATATCGACATAAGTAAAGAAATATCTCGGCTGGAACAGAAAAAGGAGAAGTTGGACTCTCAGGTTTCTAAATTGAGGCAAGCAACTCAAGTCCCAGATTATGAAAGTAAAGTGCCTGCTGCAGTTAGAGAATCTCATTCTGAAAAAGTGAGAGCTTTTCTTTTCAAAAATATTATTTATTAAAAGCTATGTGTAATAACTTTTCCAGAGAAAACTAGTTATAATTGAGTAAGTAGCCATTTTGAATGAATACCATTTTATTTTGAACTTTGAATTTTTTAAGTCAAAATTATTTCATGAAGGTCTTGGTCCAAAAGAAGTGCAAGAGTTCTAATCTTCAGAAGGTATTGTCATACAATAAGCCTAAATTTTGTAGTATGTAGGAATTCACGTAAAATTAAAAAAGAGTTGAGGAGCTGAGTTTCTATGCAAAGGATAAAAAAGAAAAAAATTCTATAATAGTGTTAAATTTCTCAAGTTTTTTTTTTTTTTTTTTTTTAAGTATATTTTAATTTTCTATTGTATACATGTGTTCCTTTGTATACAATTAGGACATTAAGAAGATATTCATTTAATACAAATACGAAATTGTATTAAATGAATACCTTTTCTCCCCTTTTCAATTATAAAAAAGAATGCACTTTAACTTTTAATAATTGATGTTGACATTAATCAATAGTTGTCATTTATTTTTAACCCATAAAATCTAGATTTTCTCAAAAGTAAAATATCACAATTGTTAATTCTGAGAAAGTTTACTTATGAGTTGGTTTTTATGAATATTCTTCATGTAGCCCACTGAAGCCTGGTTTTTTGCCTTGAAATATTACTCTTATGCAATGCATATGTTATTTGACAGTTCACCAACCATCTTTTTGTTTGTAACAAGACTGGTTTTATATTCTTAGTCCAGATTTTCCAGAATATTAATTTCTCTGGCTACCCCGTGAAATTAAAAAAGGCTTGAGTTATCGAGAGTCAACTGTACTAGTTAATGTCACATGATGTACTTTATTATTCCCTTAATATTTACTCCATGTTTATTGACAATCTAGGTTATTAAAAGTTATCTATGAAATTGGCTTGTTTCTGAGCAACAAATAAATTGTTATTTTAAGTCGGATATTAGCATTTAGTTTACTCATATCTTATCAAAGTACAGACTACCATTTTAGGAGGGGTCATGCTGAAGATGGACCCTCCCCCTCCCCCCCTGAACAAACTTACGATTTCAGGTATAAAAAATTTCTGAAACTGCTTGGGGGTCAAAAAAAAAGCACCAAATCGGCCATGAACAAGGCACTTAGTAGAGTGAAAACATACATTTTTTCATTTCTTATAAAATTAATTAGTAATCTTTTAAATATTTACTTTAAAAAAATTACTGAAATTACATTTTATTCATAACTAGTGGTACCTGCACGGCTTTGCCCGTAATAGAAAGATTAAAAGGTCTTTTGGTTTGCCTGTATATTTACAAATAATGTATGGTGAATTTTCTCGCCAATTGGCTTGTACCCCATGTTACGGCTCCATGTTATGATAATTTCGTATCTCGCCCATCTTATAATAGTTTTGTTATTAAAATTGGAGTAGAAGAAGAACCAGATCGAATTTTCGAAAAATCGCTTCAAGCTGCACACCCCCATGCTACAATCTATGTGCCAAATTTCATGAAAATCGGCCGAATGGTATAGGCACGATGCGCGTCACAGACATCCAGACAGAGAGACTTTCAGCTTTATTATTAGTTAAGAAGTACTTAACTCAATGAATGGATAGTACTGTCTAGGGTTTTAGGGGGGGTCATGACCGTCCTCTTGTATCCGCCACTGTATCTTATCAGTACAAAGGTTACTTTAAGTCTGTTTAACATTATTTAAAAGAATAGATTAACTAGTTAAACAATGAGTCAACTGTTCTTGAAACCAATTTGTTTCTGTAATGACATATTCATCGGTGCAAGACCTTCCGTCTCAGGACGGATTTCCGTCTTGGACAAAATTTCCGAGACGGAGGTCGGGACGGAAAGAAATTCGATTACTTTCCTTCAGTTTTTACTAAAAAAAGAAAAATTGAGTGTTTGAAAATATGCTTTAATTGCTGGACCTTTCCATAACCACGAATTTACATCGACATTCTCTTGATTTTCCGCCATGGGCTTGTTTTGTTTGGAGGTGTGTGTCCTTTTGTTTTTTTTTCTCATTTGCCAGTTCATTAATCGCCCATACCCTTCCCCCCCACCTTTCTTTCTTTTCTGGTTTGTTCATGCTATCTTGGGAAGACTTTCCGATCAAAACTGGTTTATGTTGCAAAAGTGAAAATCTTATGTCCCAAGTGATTTTATTGCTGCAATAAAAAGATTTAAGATTGGCAAAAAAACTAATGGCTTGGAGCCCCGATTGCTTTTACTCCTAACATCGTCCAACATCGTCTAAAATTGCATTTTTGGAACATAACTTCAATTTCGAAATATTGCCGAAGTATAGTTCTTGAACTCCGTCCCTTCAATAATGCATTCAAAAAGTGTGTAAATGTTATGAAAGAGGGAGTACAATTTCGTTTTTAAAGCTTCAATTTCGGGGAGAGCCAGCGCCCCCTCCCTCTTTCTATAATATTTTTGAAGATCACCCAATATTGGGATTTTGGGACCCTGAACCTCTCCTTTCCCTGAACTTTACCAAAATGGCCTATCATTGCGCTCTTTAGACTTCAATTTAAAAAAATTGAAGTTTTTGAATTCGGGGAGAACCCCCAGACCCCCAATTATTGGTGGTTTTTGGAACTACGATATCAACACTTTTAAATATTACAATTAAAACTACTAGGTTCATATTGTTAGAGAAGTCAAAAGTGAAAAATTCAAAGTAAACACAGATTCCAAAACTGCCCATACTCAAAATCTACAACATTTATGATCACAAATTTTTACTTAAGCACGCATGGGAGGGGGGGGGCTCAAAATATTTTCCGTCTTGAACACATCACCAAACTTCCACCCATGGACATATTGTGATTTAATGGATAACAGCAGTATTTTACTGGCAAAGTTATTTTTGCAACATAAGAATTTGCACACAAGTTTCTCCATTTTCAATGCAGAAAAGTGTGAGTATCTGGATGTAAAGTCACCCAACAAAGGTTGTAGGATAACTTAATATCCTTTTGGTGGATGGTTTGTTGAAAAATTAGTTCTTCAAAGCCCTAAAACAAAGCTTGTAATCTAATGTAAATTTGGGTTCTGAATACAGTCAATTCCGGTTTTTAGGACCACATTGAAACGGGACCATTTCGGTCCTAATAACTGGCTGGTCCAATTAAGCAAACAGGACCTGTGTAGCTTGACCGAACATGTTATACACAAAACATATAAATGCCCTTATGATTATTGTGAGCCACCATATATATATGGTAAGCATAACAAGAAAAATTGCTGTTTGCGAAATTTTTCCGTTAAAAGTTAAAGTAAAGCGAATAATTTTATAACACCCTCCCCAGACCGATACGGTTGTCTTCATTCCTTCCAGTCACTTTTGACTCAATTCAAAAACCAAAAGTAACTAAAAATTTGAAAGTGAAAAAAATAAGTGCTAAAATTATTTAGAAGTAAAGGTTTTGAAGTGTGCTGAATTGATGAAGTTGTATTAGCATAGATATAAGTAGGATTTGCTTTGCATTATAACTGTAAAGTTAATAACCCAATGACAGTAACGCTTCCTTTTTCCGTGAACTCTCCTAGTAATTAACATGTTTGTCATGTTACCAAAACCATACTGTGCTTTTAGTTTTTTGCTATTTAAATTGTCATTTTATATTAAAGATACTTGTACTAATTAATGATTTTCTTTTACAGATTTCTTTGACAGAAGGAGAGCTAAATAAAGTCTTTCAAGCTATAGAAACATTAAAAATAATGGACTAAATTAGAGAGTAAAATTATTTAAATATCAAAGTGCTGTATTGTAATAGCATTCCCTAATTTTTAAATTACTGTACATAACGTTCTACTGTAATTTATTTTTAAATTAAACATTTTGAAAATTGAACTATTGCTGTCTAAAATTCTTTAAGATACTTCCTGCAGAATTTATTTAAAAAAAAATTACGTGGCTAGATTTTGTTTTATGTTTAATATGAAGATTTCAAAATACACTTGTATATGATTTAATGAGGGGAGTTTAAAACTCCCACAAACTACATCAACATTTTTACATGCAAAATGTAGTGGAGAAGTTCTGTTCTTTTATTAGGAATTGAAAGCAAAAATTTTGGAAGACAGTGGGAAAGGTTTGACACAGAACTGAAAGGTCGATTTTTTTTTTCCTGTTAAAAGATTAATACATTAAATTTCACTGTTAGGTTCTCTGTATCATTTTGTTTTAGGTGTTCTTATATTAAACTTATTAATTACACTGTTTATATTTGATAAAGTTATTCCCTAAAAATATCTGCGAGTTGTTCCTTTAAAAAAATCATTTTCTTTAAATTTTGGATTTGAGAAATTGATGGTACCAAACAATTTTTGTAAGGTACCAATTTAAAGTTAGCATGTATTCGCCCTGACTTTATTAATAAAACATTCATTTATAGTTGGAAAAAAAAATATTCATGATATGCGAAAGAGAAAGAATTTCAAATCTAAAACACGTGGCAAATTTGAATTCGGTTAACTTAACTGCGATATGGATCTTTGTCTTACGTTTTTCAATCATATTACGTTTCAATCATATACATAGCTTCGTACTACTATTAAAAATATGCATTTAAAACTTAAGCTTCAAATGTTTTATTTTTGTGTGGAAATTAAGCTCAAGAAAAACCTTTTATTACAGTTGCTGAATTGTATATTTTGGTTTTTGGGATACTAGCTCTTCACCATACATAAAAATGGGAATATTGGATTGCGAATGTGAAGTTTTTCGAGTCTTTTAGTCGGAATTTCATTTTCAAGTTTAAATCAATGCATTGATATAAGGGTTTCTTGTGAACACAACACTCCTGGAAGACACTAATTTGATTATTTTTGATACGAAAAAAAAATTCCAACATAAATAAATATTTATTATGAAAGCTAATTATCAAGCTACCTATTGTCAAACAAGATTTAGAGGGTAAAACTTTTCCATCAACCGAAACTGTTTACAATGAAAAAATATAACTTTATTTTTTCACCAAGCTTTAAATCCCAGACAGGCTAAGGCATCAGTTAACTTTTACTTTAGAGCAAGGGTGAAACTTTCGAGGCTACCTCACTTTTTTTAATCGACGGATCTTAAGTTCTTAGATGATTGAATTCTGATTAGAAAAACTTTTGAATAATATACTGTAAATTCTTACAATTCCAAGTTGCTATTTTTTTTTTTGGAAAATTTATACTTTTGTAAAAATTCTTATTTTTCTCAAAAGATCCCAAAATTTTCTTCAAAACATTCCTATAATTTACTATATTTTTTGAGGCAGTTGTCACTATTAGGTCTGCATGAGGTTTTTTCCGTTTTACAATAGTTTCCTAACTTTCACATTAAAAAAGACATTTCACGTAACAAAAAATTGTTTTAAAAAGTAATTTCCAGAAAGAATAGAGACAGTTTGTTACTTGAAAAAAATAACATTTAATATACATTTCAGAACGCATAATTCACATCACAACACCTTTTTCTAAAACTAAGGCACTTTGATTACATAAATGCAATTTTTGAAGTCGAAAAATGTGACATCTTTCAAAACAAATTGCTGATAAAATATCTTTATTTAAAAAGTCAAAAGCAAGATAATTTTTTCAGTTGAGAAATTCATTCTACAAAAGTTTACTAACATAACTGATTCTGCAGTTAGAAAAATATGAAGTTTTGGCAGTGTAAAAGATTAAAAAAGCGTTTTTGAAAGTATACAAATGTTTTGAATCATTAAAATATTAAATCTCGTAGGAAAGTTCTCAGCCCTAGTGATAAAACAGTCATCGGCATTGAATGTCGTTGTAGATTTAACCTAGAAAACCTTTTCACCCCCTCCCTGTCAATGCATTGGGCATAATTCATAGTTTAATGCACTCTGGGAAATTTTAAATTTTTTTTCCCTCATCTCAACTGCAAAACAATTAAGTATTTTTTCACTTCGATGTTGGAACAAAGTTATTATAGTTAGTTATGACATTAAAATTTTTCAGTTTTTGAAAATATTATATTTTAAGTATTTAATTAAATGATAGTTAAATGAACATAATTCTCAGTTAAGGGTGTTCAAAATCTATTTGTTTTCCGCCTACTTAAAAAAATATGTTTGATCACAAAACTTTTAAAATGTTTCATTGTTGAAATTGATCTTTAGCAAATAAATTAAGAAATGCTTCTGTTAAAGCATATCTCTGGGGAGAAAAGGCCTTCTGGGTTAACAATTCCTCGTGAAATATTCGATATTTCCCTTAGTCAAAATTTTGATTTAAAATATCTTTAAAATTAAAAAATATACATTGAGTGCCGAGTTTTCAGCCACATTCACTTTTCCACCCTTTATTCATTTAGACAAATGGTACGAATCATAACGTCCGCTACGGCGTAAGGATCGCAGTTAGAGGAAGGTCGCCTGTCCTCCAGGTATCCCATCTTCTTTTCGGCCACTTGGCGAGGAATGCGGATGCTGGCTCCACGATTGGCAACTCCTGCAGAGAAGTCGTGGATGCTGGAAGTTTCGTGTTTCCCCGTTAATCTTCTTTCATTGTCTTTGCCTCCTTGAGGATCATAAGCTTGAATGTGGCGTTGGTGTTGGCGAGACAATTTTTCAATGGCTTCTTCTATAAATCTGTGATAGAATAGCTGAATTAACTATGGACAGTTCACAAGAGATTCTAACATAAAAGTTTCAAACTGTTTAGAAAATAGTTTATAGTGTGACTCTTTGACAAGTCAAAACTTGGCCTTGATAATGTTTACTTTTTGAGGTGATAGGTATCAAGTTTAGTTGTCTTACTTGCATACTAGTTTTGAAAAAATATCCCAACTGAAATCTATGCCAAGAACCTGTCTTTTTTCACTAAACTCCCCAAAAGGAAATAAATATTCCCAAGGTTGAGCTGAAACCTTTCAGAGCCAAACTATACAACAAGTAAAGTTATACTTTATATCTAAGTTCAGGTGTGTTTGTGATCCGAAAATTTTGGGTTGCCTTTTCTAGAAATTTTGGGGTGATAACATTCTAAAACTGAAAAATTTTCAAAAAAAAAAAAAAAAAACTCGTAATATTGTGTTTTTAATGATTTTTTTAATGCATATTTGAAGAGTTTACTGGGGGGGGATCGAGTTTCCGAACATATTAGTCGCATATTTTTACTAAAGTGTGTAATGTCACACTTTTTCTACCCCCTCCCTCTTGCTTGCTACGAACCAAGAACCCTCCTCAAAGCACGACTTCATTTTATGGATGACTCCTAAGCAGTTTTGATTATCATCATTACGAAGGAGAAAAATATTTTCAAACCAAACAGCAATCATTTATCAATTCTAATAATGGATGCTTACTTGAGCCCTCCTGCTTCTCTCATCTGCTTGGTGCTGAAGTTGGTGTGGGCCCCAGCTCCGTTCCAGTTACCAGGCATGGGTTTGGGGTCGAAAGAGACTACCACGCCGAACTCTTCTGCGACTTGGTGCAAGATGAAGCGAGCCATCCACACTTGGTCCCCAATGGACACACCCTCACAGGGGCCCACCTGGAACTCCCACTATATGAAGCAAAAGAAAACAAAATTATGATCCAGGAAATTTTTAATTACAATATGGATATGGCAACAGCAGTATCTGCAAAAATGGGTTTGAGATATTTGAGGAAACTAGTTTTGGATTCAGAAATAATAGGGAGATTTGGAATTTGAAGTCTCTTTTGCACTTTTTCCCCAACAGAAACCAAATAAGCAAGCTTGTTCAGCAAAACTAACTTACAATAGATGACAAAAGTATGCCAGACATCCCTTTTCTGTTTTGATTTATTAATGAAATGAAGCATGAGCATTATTGCTCTTCATTTGCACAACTCATGCACTTGAAGCAGAAGACAATGGACCAGTTCTTTGTTAAGAAATGGAAAAAAATTACGTAATTTAATTTGTATAATCAATTCTATTTCATTTTGTTACAAAACTTTATTTCTTTTATCATAATAAACGGTAAACCTGCTTCTTTAAAAATTTTCTTTGCTCATTACCCACATTACTCAGATTTTCCAGATTACCTATTATTCAACATGGTTATACTTTACTTCTCCCAAATGAATCATTACATATTTGCAGTTCATTATCAGCTAGTCTGGGTTTTACTCCTTAACACACAAATAAAATCATTTTCAGTTACAGTAACTAACAACTTGAATGATAGAGAAAAGTTTAATATTAGTCATTGTAGACATGTCTCCCCGCAGTCATTCATTTTTTTCCCACTGAAGTTTTGCTTTTCAACATCCTGCAGTTTTATAATTTTTTTTTTTTTTTTGACAAGATCTAATTTTTATGCAACAAACTACAAAAGATTCACAAACCAAGAGTTCAGCGTTTCCGCTCTTATATAGCCGGAATTTTAGTGCAATTTAAAGTTTTTAATTAACTGTCGAACAAAATAAAGTCATATTGAAATGTCAGTATCTATTTCTTTAGTGTTTGGTTAAAAAAGAATTGAAGAAAATCGAGGAAAATTGTTTGATTTAAAATTGTTGTTCAGAGAAGAAAAAAAATTGGAAATTTGACGGCACATCAATGAGTCCATCCTACAATTTTGAACCTTGTTTTCGTACTGAATTTGCTGGACTTATTCTCGGAATGTATACTTCATTTACTTTCATGAAAGTACGGAACAAGTCTACTTTCGGATCACTACCGATAATTTCAACATGATGGGTGCTAAAATTTGCGAAAGAAGTCTCAACGGGCGTTTCAAAAAGTGTATAAACTTTCATGAACTTTTTGGAACGCCTGTTGAGACTTGTTTCGCAAATTTTAGCACCCATCATGTTGAAATTATCGGTAGTGATCCGAAAGTAGACTTGTTCCGTTATCCGTAAATGTACTGGTACCATGGTTTCTGAATGAGGACTCCTATTCTCAATAGTAGTTGTAAGCAAATTTAATCAAAATGTATCAACAAAATAGAATTATTTTTCAGATTGCTAGACTTGATTGTCGGACTTTAATTAAAGGAAAATAAACTGAAGGATGGAAATCAGTGTGTCATTTTTTATAAGACTGAGTTCAGTTTTCAAAACAGAAAAGTGGCACCCATAGGAGACTCATACAAGGAGGGGAGGGCAACTGCCCCTTCACTAACTCTCAACTGCTCCAAAAGTAAAGGAGCCTGGCTGCTCTACTTTTTTTAAGTTCAAAATTCATGATAAATTGCAAAACGATGTTTTTGATTAAGTCAAGTGTAAAGAAGAAGAAAATTAGATTAAATAAGTCTATATTTTATATTTTTCTCATGTTATTTCATAAAAACTTAATAGATCTGACCTGTTTTTTGAAGTGGTATTCCGAATGTTTTTAAGAAGGACATTTGAACAATGTCCTTAATTTAATATATTCCAATTTTACGGAAAAAAAAGGTCAGCTCACCTAACCTCTCTCCTCTCCCCACACATCTCCTTTGACTCTCCACTTTGGTGCACCAACTGCCTATGGTAGCACCCATAATTATGGTTTCAACAAGAAAGTAAGATAGGGCTCCCAGCACAACATCGTTTTCTTTCTTACCTGTGCAGGCATGACTTCAGCATTAGTTCCACCGATGTTGATGCCAGCATACATGCAAGCTCTGTAGTGTGCTTCGACAATGTCACGTCCATAGGCCTTGGTTGCACCGATACCACAGTAATAAGGACCTGAAATTTAAAAGGACAGTGGTTCCAATAAACTCAATAATCACTTAACTGCACAAACTCAAAAGATGAAGAAAGCTTCTAGCATGATTGGTTTTCTAGTAATTATTTCGATAGATTAACATTCTAGTAATCAGTTATGTTCTGGTTTTAATTGAATTGTCTGAGCATTTAGTAGTGAAATCAATTCATCAACATCCTTTCCTTGACAATTCATCACTATGTCAAATTGAAGAATTATATGCGTACAATATACCGACAGCCCATTTATCAGACCCAGACACTGAAATTTTGTCCTCGTTATGGCCTCTTCAGTCTAGAATAGTGAATAACTCTTTGAAGCAGAGAGTATCAACAAACTGAAAGATAAAGTAAATTTTTCACAACCCCACTAGTCTGGAGCAATTGTATGATTCAACTAATAAATTGAAGACTGCTTAATACAAATACAAATGTGATAACCAGTAACGGGTTCTGGACCTAGCTAGGCAGATCCTAGTCAATTAGTGTCCAATGAAGATCAATAGCTCCTTAAAACTATCCACCCCCTTACTCTTTAGGTAAGATGTTCCAAGTGCCCACAACTCACCTAAAGTAGTAATTTTTCTAAATTTTTGGGTTAGCCTGAGATTTGAATAGCTTAAATCAATGACCTCTTATCCTGCTTTTTGTGCAAAAATTTAATTACATTAACATCGTTCGTTTTGATCAATTTAAACAACTCCTTTGCTCCAGGCTTTAAATAATAAGACCTAAGTCTGGCATCATAACCTAAATCTGAAAGTCCCCTTACGAACCTAATAGTCCCCCTTTGAACCCTTTTCAATAAAGAACTAATCTATAACCATATGTACTGCAATAAAAGTGCTTACTTCCCAAAACCTGAAATGAGGATGAGGAACTCTGGTAAGTCAATATCTGTTTCAGTCAATATTGATGTGTTTATTGGTGTGTTTACTTGCTGAAATGTGGTACTCTGATAAATCCATATCCATTTAAGCTCACATGTGTTCCGTTTCCTGTGTTTGTCGAGTTTCTGAGGTTTTGAAATAAATATCAGGAAACTGCATGAAATAAATACCTTGGGGTCCTGGGTAACCCTGTTTTGGCCACCCGAATGGATGTCCATCAGTATCGAGCAAAGTGTATTCCTGTTCCAGACCAAACCAGGGGACGAAGTCTTTGCCCTTCTCCATTGCTTTCACCAACGAGGATCGTTTGTTGGAATCTACCAGAAAAAGAAAAAAGTCGTTACACACTTAATTTGCAAGAAAGTGTTCACACATGTCTATGAAAATATAAATATGTGTGAAGACCCAAAAACGAAATTTCTGAAACAGTTTCTTCAATGATTCATTGCAGGGGCGGATACAGGCTACCATGTTAGGGAGATCATGCTGAAGAATGATTCCCCCCCCTCTTCCCCCCATGGATAAACCGAAGGTTTTGGCTATGAAAAATTTCTGAAAATGCTCGAGTGTCACAATAAAAGCATCAAATCTGCACTTAGTAGAGCATAGACTTTACTAATTAATTTCATAAGCAAAAAGAAAAAAGGAATATTTCAAATTTCTACTTTTAAAAATAATTAATGAATTGAAAAGATTACTAAAATTGTTTACATTTTACTTTTATACTGTTTGAACACAATGTAAACAGATAAAATTGTTGACGGCTTAAAGGGGTCATGACCCCCATGACCCTCACCTTGTATCCGCCCCTGAATTCATAAAAATCTAGGAACTAACCAAGCATTTAGCTTTTCACAAATGTCAGCAATGGGGTTGTTTCCAAAATTTCAAAAAGTATTTTTTTCTGAAAGAGCATGCTTAAAAAATAGGATCTGACCATTTTTTAAATAATTTGTTTAAGTTTAATATTTTTAAAAAATTACTTAAATCGGTGAGCTTTCATGGTTTACATTTCTTTGTGATGACATCACAAATAATGAAATGCCATTTTCACAGAGTAAAATATTTAATTCGCATCTTTACTCAGGTGTATTGGCAACAATATAGTAGTTGATAGCAAGTGCAGAGCGCAATTTCAATTCGCTGCTTGATTATCATAACGTTGAAACTTAGCAGAAATATGCGGCAAAGTGCATCATTTGCGACGTCATAAAGACCACGCATTGTTTGAAAAATTGGACATTTTAAAAAAATAATTTAAAAAACTGTTGGGAAAATGAAAGTATTTTCTCAGCACATGTTATTTTTTTATCATATTCTATTTATTTCAATGACTAAAATTAGTACTTTTGACTGAAGGAAACCACTCCATTTCGGTATGAATTACCTCCATTATGCAAAATCAGAATCATTTTTGAGAGTTAATCATGAGCACCAGCAGGGTTCATGAGAAGATGAATTTAAAAAAAAAATTTTTTAAATATTTATTAAAAAGAATTTTTTTTAAATATTTATTAAAAAGTAATTTTAATTGGGAAAATAAAAATTTGCTCTTTGTTCTTTCAATACATTTCTTACCTCTCAGAGAAGTGCACTGCCAAATATTCAGTGAGGGAGGGGGTTACGTCCCTTCCTTGTGAGCACCCATGGCGTTAAGATAATTATTGGCAATTCATTTAATATCAAAAAACTAATGTTCTTTCCATTACAAAACTTTCTCCTGCATCATATTTCACATTAATACTATAAAACTTATGATTCTTGAGAGTCCTTAGACAAATCTAAATGTAGTCACTATCATCAAACTAAATCCTTGTTACTCAGGCAGAAAATAATACCACAAGCATAGCTCCCACATGGGATGGGAGATACTGAGGGAAGGGATACAGAAAGTTTTTGGGAGGGACACCAAAAAGTAAAAACTGTGCCCCCCTCTGTCATTTTTTATTAAAAGAAAAAAGGTTCTTTTTAGGTTCCTTTAAAATGTTTTTAAACACCTTTTAAAGTCAATTTATCTACTTTAAAGTAGAAATAATATAGACTTTAAATGTGGTTGAGACTACTAAATCTCGCAGAATTTTAACAAAATGGTATAATACGGCACAGTATTACTTAGAAAGATTGTCAGAATGAATAAAACATGAGCACTTTTTTTTCTATCAAAGAATTAATGACCAAATCGCTATATTACGTACCCTTGAATTAGAAAGCCACAAGTTTTATGCATTCTTTCACACTAATTGCATACTGCAATTGCAAAATTACCAGGGTCGATCCTAGCAGGTGTGCGCCGCACAAGGGCGGCCGAAGCAAGGGGCGGCCGCAAGCCACATCATATAGTTCTTATAATCAAGCAAAATTCCTCAAGAATTTCTCACAAGATAACTTATAATAAGTAGAATAAATATGCTGATTTTTAAATGTTCAATAGTCAAAGTATATGTCGATTTCCCGATAGCATAGCCTAGTTTAAGAAAAATAGAATGTTAGGGAACATTGTGTTGGTTCATTGTCCATTAATATCTACTCTTAACACACATGCTCCATTTGGTTGCAAAGTTTGTGACAGAACCGGCAATCAGGCATGGATACCAGGGAGGGGAAAGGCCCCCTTCTGAAGCATGCCATGGTGCCATCTAAAAGGAGCACCGAGGGCGGCCACTAATGTTTACCCCCCAAGCTTTTATAGACCTAAACAATGAAGACATATTTTATTTATAAAAAAAAAAATTTATACTGATTAGATATTCTCGCAAGCATTTCAAACAACAAACTATGTCTTTAACAATCGTGGATGCGTGGGGAGAAAGTGGAAAATTGCGACTCCCTTGAGAGTAACATATATGAATGAAGAACTAAAATGTTGTACTTTTCCTCCTTTGCGAAAATTTTTCTGATTAAAATCTTGAATGAACTGCCCGTTTTCAGATCAGGTAGGAGGACAGGGCCCTTGCCCCGGGAAGCAAATTTTAATGTAGCTCCAAAACGAAGATCCAAAAAATGCCATGACCTCCTTGACGAAACTAAAGAAGGCTTAAAATTGCGTTTCTAGGACTTTACTTTCGGAAAATTTCGCTGGTTGAACCATCGATCTTAAGGACCCAATTTCTGATTCACCTCTTCTCCCTTAACTTAATCAAACATAGCCTAAAAATGTTGGCTCCAAAATCCAAAACGTGTTTTCAGACAACAGGCCTTCCTATCATCAAACATCATAAAATTGCTTTGGCATTTTTCGAAATTTTTGCAGTGGAGGACCCCGAAATCCATTCGCAAACATTACTACCAAAGACAGTCTCAATTAGCGTTTTTAGAGAAGCCCCTAATTCCACCCCCTCTCACTTAATGTATTGAAAAACAAACTAAAATCGCGCTTTTCAAACATCAGTTTCAAGAACTTTTGGGGAAAGACCCCGGATCCCCCTTTTCTCCAACGCAATCACTATACCTGAAAATTTCGTTTTTAGACGGTTCCGTGGTGCCGTGGAGCTTCCTGCTAAAACTAGCCTGAAAGTGACTTCAGTTTCAAAAACACAGTTTGTGAAGGCCCACTGAATCCCCGCCCCCTCTTCGTCCCATCGTTATCAAACAATGCCTAAAATAAGATTTTGGGACTTATTTTTCTAAAGAATTCAGGAGGAGAATTGCCAGGCTTATGTAACTTTTTACGGTGCAAGGGCATATCTATGAATCGTCGAGATGAGGTGGACAAAAGTCTATGGTTATATTTTTCAGCTATTAATGTTGAAAAATATCCGAAAGATCCGTAGAAGCTTCCCAGTTTTGTTAACATCACCAAAGATAATATAAAATTGCGATTTCAGAAATATCCGCTATAGAGTCCCAAAATCCTTCCTTCCCAAAAATAACCTACAATGGATTTCAGTTCCGAAAAATATTTTGGTTCGGAATATTTTCACGTTTCCCCTATTGTTTTCAAATCTAGCCAAAAACGGGTTTTTGAAAAAAATAGTGCCGAGAAATTATCGGAGGATAGCCGCCAGATCCTCTACCGTCACCAAAGACAGCCTAAATTTGCGTTTTGAACTTATATTTCAAAATCTTTCGACGGGAGACAATTGAATCTCCCTCCCTCTTACAACGTCATAGGTAACCCAAAATTGCGGGTTTAAAATTTCAGTTTCAGAGATTTTTCGGGAAGAACGCCGATCCTTCCTAAGCTACGGTCTTAAAAAATAGCTTCAGATTGATTTTAATTTTGAAAGAATTTTAGGAAAGAACTGCAACATTACTTTCACCTAAAGTCTCGAAAAAGTTCCTAAAATTGCGATATTTGATGTCAATTTCGAAAATTTCTCCATGCACCTTGAATATACTTGACTCTTTTGTCCTTGCAACCAAACACAACTAAAGATTAACTAAAAATATTTTTCATCCGCCAATTTCGATAATTTTCTTGGAGCAGTCCTCCTCACCTGAACCCCTGACACCTCTCCCCACACTTCCCCTTCCTCTGTCCCTTCTCTGATGTCACCGAAGAAAGACTATAAAATGCGTTTTTACGACTAGTAAAGTTTGGTATCTATTACTTTCTTCAAAGATATATATAAATTTCACCTAAGGAGTTTCTTACTATGAAAAATTTCTTCCTTTTTATAAGATCATTCTTCTGTCCCCCCTCCCCCTTTTTTTAAATTCGAACTTGGCATAGAAATTTAAAGAAAGATTTATATATACGTTAAAGATTAGTTGAAATATGCAAATTACTCTTGAGGGGGCGGCACATTAGGTCTTTGCACACGGGCGGCCGACACCCTGGGATCGGCGTTGAAAATTACTCCTATAGCAAACCAAAATATTGTATTCAAATATGCTTTGTGTGTGTGTAATTTTAAAGAAGTAGTTTAAAAAGTTTTCCTCATGTTGTTCAAAATTAAATTTAAAAAAAATAATAATGTCTAGTTAAATTAATTTTATCCCTTAGTGAGGGCACGCATCCTCCCCCCTCACCCCCCCCCCCCAAATCCGCCACTGAGGTTGCTAACAGGGGCATGCACAGAACAGAAGGAACACCTACTGACCCAGGCCAGAGAATTTTTAAATGAGTGGCGCAATATATGTAGGGACGTAAGGGTAAACAATATAGAGGGGGGCCATAAAAGTTATTTTTAATGGGCCCCAAAAATTTCTGTGCACGCCCCTGGTTGCTCTGGGGTACTACAGCATTAGGGCTTGAACTGAGAAGAACCCCCAGATGAAGTTAGTGCAATTGAAACTTATTTTTGTAAACCTGCTGATAAAAACTGAAGTGGCCCATGGCATGATCTGGCAAGGGGACATGAGCTTTCCAAGGGGGAGGGAAAGGGTGTATGCTCAATGCAAATAAAACCGAAAAACAATCAAAACCACACCCACTTTTTATAGCTACTCTTACACAGTGATGTTCCCATCAAATTTTCTGAGGGTATACTCCCAGTATTTCATTGCGCACAATGTGTATATGCCATTAATATGAAATTTTTTTAAGCTTGAGGGCATACGCTATATATCTAAAAAATGTTTAAGAGTATACCGCGTGTATGGAGTATTATACCCTATGGGAACACCTCTGCTCTTGCATCAATTTTTCAAAACTGGATTCCCTCCCCCCCCCCTTCCTAATTCCTTCTAAGTGAAAGGACTGAGGAGCAGTGCAATAAATGTAGGGCCCATGTCTACAAGACACAAACTATAGTCTCACAAAAAAAAAAGTAGGTGAGCACTACGCATAAAAATCAAAATTTGCTTTTTTTAGAGAAATTAATTTTTAAAAAATGAGGTTCAGTACTTAACCTCAATAAGAGCCTCAATAAAATAATGAAACAAAAAAATAAAAGAAACGATAATTTTAGGCTACACGGGGTGTAGTTTTTAACAGGTATGGCAGACGATAAGAACTCATTTGACAAAAGAAGAAAATTAGCAGAAATATATGCCAAAGAAATAATTCAGACATTTAAAAACTTGTTGAATACAGGGAAAACATTTGGCACACTTCATTCAGAATTCAACAATTCAACGCTTTAGTAGTATAAATAGAATCAACTTGTGTGAACGAGTGTTAAAAATTAATATATACGACCCAACATTTATTTGCTTTTTCGCAGCAGGCGTGTTTCCGAGAAGCATCAATGTCAACAAGCCATGGAGTCGTTGCCATAGCGACGAGCACCTGCAGCGGAGAAAACAAGGAGCCGGGCTTCTCTGCAGCGTTCTCAAGGACGAAGCTGCAAGGTTACAAAGGAAAGCCAACATTACGTGCTCAAATCGTTTTCGATGCCCCCGTGAAATCGATATTGACAGAAGCATGGAGTATTTCAAGATTTGACGAAATCAAGTAGAACCCTCGTTTTTCCGAACTACCTGGGACCAAAGGCAAGCCGGACTAACGGAAATTCGGATAATATGGGTAAAAAGAAAAACAAGTTCTTAAATAAGCCAACGTATCTTTTATTATAGCAAAAACAATGCTTTTAAACAAAATTACATAGAATCGTTTATGCTAGCACTTTGTCGATATTAGATCAACTGCAATGGTGTCAGACTGCGACGCTCTAAAGTCTGATAGCTTACTATAATTTACAGTACAATCTGTGCAGGAATTGTACATTATTTAATCAAAATGATAAGCAAACGTTTAGTGTATTAAACGTTCCGTTCTTGTTACCGTAATATAAAATGATTGCAGTACTTTTTTTTTCTTTTAATTCGATTCGAAAAAACTACGTTCTACCGTTAAAATGCTTTACCAAGTAACGAGTTAGTAACAGTCATTTATGGTAATCGATCGCATTTAAGGCAGGAGTCTACTTAGGTTGCAAGAAAAAAAATAAAAAGCCATTTTTAAGACTATTTTAATGAGATTAAGAATAAGGATATTAATTTTTAAGAATAAGGATATTAATTTAGGTTTAATTTTGCTTCACAAATACATTAAAACACATTTTGAAAAATTATATGAACTATTTCACGACTTTTAACACACAAAAGCACTAGTTGATACAACGTTTATTAGTAAGTGGGTCTGCGCTGGTGTTGAAATTTCAAAAATGGCAATCTAAAACTGAAAAGTTCATGATTTTTATGTTCAATATATCACTAGCAACTAATTAAACGAGAACTCTTTTTGAAAAGTTTGATTTTTCCTATTTCTATTTTAGCAAAAAGCAGTGAAAGTTCTTTCCCCTGTCGTAAATTTTGTTACTTTTGCACGACATTTCAAATTCTAGTTCAGCCGGTAGTCAGTGCTACGTTAAACGTGAAAGTTGAAAAAAAAATTCAGTTTAAGATATTTTTGAAATTTTTACACCAACGCCGACCAACTTACTGACAAAGGCTTTGCATTCAAATATTGTTTTGGTATGTTAAAAATGCACGACATATTTCACAAAGCATTTAAAAATGCATTTTAAAGCATTTATCACGACTAACTAACCCTACATCGACATTTTATTCCTAAATGGCAAAAAAGGGGGGGGGGAGCTTTCTAAGCGCAATTTCAGCCTCCTGGCCCAGGTTTCAGTGGTATCCCCATTTCTGAAACCCTGCGCACGCCTATGCTTTGATTTCATAGAACAAACTATCCCTTTCAAAACCAATCCGATCTGAAATCGCTTGAGCGTTAAAAAAAAAAGAAAGAAAAAAAGCTTTTCCAGTTTAAATGCACTAAAAAGAAAAATTTACAGCTCAAATTTTGAGTTTTTGGTTGGTTTTATCGTTGATTGATAGTTTTTCCAATTCTGCGTATCAACATCATGTATACCTGTTGGTTTTTTGTTGAACCTGTAGGTTTCACATAGCACCAGCTTGTTGTTTCCGCCACGGAAGGGGTCGTTGTAGAGGGCCACGGGGTGCAGGTAAACGTCCGAGTTGGACCCTTCGGCTTGGTAGGTGCTGGAACCATCGTAATCCCAAACTGGAAGCTCTGAAAAAGAAACGAAGAAAATGCAGACGCGATCTTCAATAACGATAGTTGGGCGGACAACGCTTCAAAAACTGAAAAAGGAAATGTCAATTGTCACAAACTTAAAGTCACCAGAAATTCGTCTTTGTGGGACAGTCTCTTTTGTCTCACTGTCCTGCAGTTCGAATGTCCCGTTTTCCCGTTAAAATCCCATGCTGTACTGTTCTAGTTTCTCCAAACAAGAAAAACATAGAACTAGATTTTTTAAAACTATGTTTGAGGATATTCATTACTAACCCAAGGTCACCCAGCTTTTTTTTTTTTTTTCAGTTAGCTGTTTGCGTCAGTTCGATGTAAAAAATAAAAGGCTAGGTGGCCTCCAACGAAGTCACCATGCCCAAAAGGGTTAATTTTAAAATCTCTTCTTGCAGTCAAAGCTAACTTTTCGTTCACACAGGGAATTTTTAAATTCTTTGAGAGGAAAGAAAAATTTCCCCGTGAAAATCACTCCCAGCTGTAAGTATGACTGAGACCTAAGGTATACCCAGGCCCAACGAGATGCCATGTCAGTCTAGTCGGAAACTAGGGACCCGGGCCTTGGGGGGGGGGGAGGCGGCGACACTGACGCAGAAAAAAGAAAGGAAGGAGGGACTCCGAATAAGAAAATGTAACGATTAAGTGATATTTACTTTTTGTATATTCACTCTTATGGCACTTAACAGATTTAATTATTTTCTAGTAAGCAGTTTTATTTTCTCCCCCCCCCCTTTTTCTTTTTCTCTCTTTATTTCTCTTTTTCCATTTTTTCTTTCTTTTTTCGGAGGCGGGAGTGGCCCGGTGACATAACTGACAAGGGACCCGCCTTGGCTCTCTGCGGCCCTGGGTATACCAAAAAAATGTGTTGTGAACTGTAAGAATCAGTAATTTTAACACCATTCAGTTCTTTCAACTTAATTTCAGTTTTATTCGTGTGTCTGAACTATGTTATGCTGTTACTAAAAATTAAAAAATAAATAAATAAAACAATTGCAATGAATTCATGAAATGTGCACATTTTAAACAAAAGATGTTTTATGTCAAATTTCCAATGCGAAATCCGGAATTATTTCGTTCAGTCAAGGTCAACCTCGGAGTGGAATGGCATTGCCCCTTCCCCCGGTCGTGATTTGTCCTTTTATGTTTGGAAAATAGATTCCAATTTTTATCATAGCTAAAATCCATAAAATAATTGCAGGCGTACTTTCGAGCAACGTACTTTCATTTGCATCAATATTTTTCAAAATGTTTTTAATTGTGATAAACCTTCCGAGTGGTAGAACCGAACACAAGTTTCTTTCAATTTAGTAATGTGCGTGGAAAATCTTTACAAAATAAAAATAACAATTTGGAGTCGAATATTCAAAAATTGGTTTCTGAAAAACCATACATTTTATAAAATAAGTTTCAAGCAATAATAACTATTATTCGTGTGTATTTTTTTTTTTTTTTTGAAGTTTTCCACGTTATTTAGAAAGGAATGAACTAATTTTGAAATTTAATGTGTTCTGGCCCGCGAGAATGAGTTTAATATCAGGTGCGGCTCTCGGGCAAAAAAAAGATTGGGCATCACTGTTCTAAAAAATTTGAATCAGCGCACGATTATCCGGCATGGCTCATGGTTACCCTAAATGCTCCTGTCATTTCGAATTCTTAAAGGAAAGAAAGTGCAAATTCTAAAGAAAATAAACCACCGTTCATTTGTATCTAAAAACATTAATTTCTCAAAGCCAGGGTGAAGGCAATTTCTCTCTCCCCCCTGAATGACTGGTCTGCGTAAATAACTAATCGATACTGATTTTCTATACAAAATTTGATCTTTTCAAATTGTTATCGCCAAGTTCTTAGGCTTGGTCTGCTTTTTGGGAAATGGATAGTAATTCTGTTATCAGAAGGAATCAATCACTATGTAGAAATAATTGCTGATAAGTATATTGTCACGACTTCGGGGAAAGGATTTCTTAATGAATGAGTGATTATTCTGTATCGTTCTGATTACATTTGAAATTTACTTAAGTGTTTACATTGCTGACTGGTATTCTTTTAGTCTAGTGTATCTTATGGATTCTAGGCTCTTCACAGTATCTTAACTTCAGATGTCTCATGATAAAAATTTGGGGGATTTTATCTGAACTGATTTTATTGTTTGACACTCCCCACCACGTTGCAGCAGTTCTCTCGAAATTTCCAACGGCTGTTGCTGAACAAGAATTTCGCATTCTTTTCAACGAGCCCTTAGCAGAGACACATCGGACGAAACATATTTGGAACTGTTTCAAAAAATTAATACGTGGGTAGGTTTTTCAAATAAAATGCGAAAAAAACAAGCAAAGAAACATAACAAAAACTGAAGCATCGGGAAAATTGTAGGAAATTCTGCTTTGAATTAAATACCTTCAGAAATAAATACCTTTGTGCTGAAAAGTAAAATAAGCACAGAAAGTCAAAATGCATTTTTAACCCTGTTAACCGTCCAGAACTCAGATCAAAGTAAGTAATGGAAAAACTCGAGCGTGAGGATTTTACTTTGTTTTATCCATTAATTTTATTCCATTTAGTACATAACCTGGTTTAATATTTGATGAAACAAAATAAAAACAAATCACAAAAGGAAGATAGCAATGAAATAAATCATTATCATCTTTATTTTTTATTATTTAGAATGTTTGACATTTTGTACTAACCAAAATAGTCGGATCAAAAATGCATTATTTTTCAAATTCCACTTTAGTTTTTTCCCTCCATTTTCAGGGACGCTGAGTTCTATTAAAAAAAAAAAAAAAGCGTGGAAATACGCCTGGCTTAATTTTTGAAACGTCATTTTGATTTTCAATGCGCATAATAAGCTTATAAAGACGTTAAAAAACTGTCGTCAGAAATATATAAAACGCATAAAAATTTTTTTCAATCTAGGAAATCGTGGGAGTGGCCGTATTTTGGATTTAGATCATTTTATAGTTAGAATGATGTCGGAAACGTAAAAAGAAAATTCTTTTTGTAGCGCAGTGTTATTATATATAAATAAAAGTAATGCTTATTCTTGCCGCCAAATTTGCATAAAGTTACTCCACATAACTGTGCGCGGTAGAGCATAAACGATGTAATCGATGGTGATAAAATTTGAATTTTTGCAGGGCCAAAAGCAGAAATACATAAAATACACAGCCAGCTCAGTTATTCCATCCGAGGACTGCAGTTTTGTGCTCTTTAGCACTCATCAGCCCGGCCGGAGGCAGTAAACCTCTTAAAGGAGCCAAGACAAACAAACTGGTAGCTAATGTAGAATTAGCACACCAGACGAGTGACCGCAGCATTGGTGCGCTTCAACTCGCACGAAACTACAGTCCTCGGATGGAATAACTGAGCTGGCGATGTATTTTTGGATTTCTGCCTTAGCTCTAGTTTAGGACGGTAACTTACTGAAAAAATACCAAGCTTGTGCCTTCAATCTGAGTTGAACCGCATCATTGCTGCGGTCACTCGTCTGGTGCGCTAATTCTACATTAGCTACCAGTTTGTTTGGCTCTCTTGACTCCTTTAAGAGGTTTTCCGTCTACTGCTCAGTTGCTTCCTATTCCGGGCTAATGAGTGCTAAAAAGCACGAAACAGCAGTCCTCGGATGGAATAACTGACCTGGCGATGTATTTTTTGTATACACTATTAGTTTAGACTGCAAAAATCAACCAGTATACAAACCTTATGTTAAATTTTGGCCAGAATTTAAAAAAAAAAACAGTTAAAACGCAACGAAAAAACATCAATATATTTTCTTTAAATTGGCACTTGCAACTATTATTCTGGTTAGGGGAAAAAAAAGACAATTTTAAGAACAAATTGAAAATTTTGTACTGTTTGATTTTAATAGGGTAGAGAAATTAAGGGACTTGAGAATTCAGAATTTTAATTGTATACATATTAAATACATAACATCTTGCAAATGTACTACATTACTATAAATTTTATTTTTTACCAAAACTTATTCAAGATGAAAACTACGCAAATGGTTCTTAGGAGCTGTCCATAAATCTGTACTTCAGAGCCAGACAAACATAAGTCCAAAAATGGCAATTTTCAAGTTATTGATGCTTTATACGTAGATTCGAATTCCGCATTGAGTAATCACAACGTAATGCAACCAAAAAAAAAAAATCCTTTACCAGCATAAAAGAGCGCGAGCCCCATCTTTTGTATGCACAATATGAAAGTTTTTCCGCTCTCCTGCAAAGTAGCAATACGTCACTTAAGTCAAGTCTGCCTCTGAGGTACAGGAATGATGTCTCCCTTTTTTCACAAAGTGGCACACATAACCTTACTCCTTCCCTTGTTCATAATTGAAACCCTTTTTCTAAAAACGTATTTAAAAATGTGTGATGTCGCATTTTGTTACACCCTCCTTCCCTTTCTCACAAACTCCCAATTTAACAAGCACCCTCCTCTCAAAGCGTGACGTCATTTGTGCAGGCCCCGTACCCGCAGTCGGTGGGGCGCACGTTCTTAAGGAACCAACGACTCAAGAAACTGGAAAAAAAAAAAATGAAAAAAAAAAAAAAACTACCTTTTATTAATCGTTGCCAACAGTATACAATTTTTGGGCCATTCCACGAAAAACTGTAGTTTTGTCCCGCACGTGACGCATATATTTCGTAAAAAATAATTTAAAAGGATGATGAACAAAATTTTGTTGCTTAAGAAATCACAAACGCATGTGTGACTTCTTAAGCAAAAACTTTCTTCAAAAATTCTCTTTATGAAATATAGGAACTGTCACCTGCGGGACAAAATGACCATTTTCAATGGAATGTGCAAAAACTTTTTTTTCAGTGGTTTAAATAATTATTTCTAAGCTAATGAAATAAGTTTCCTTTACGTTGGAACCATAGCTTTCAAAATCTACAATTTGTTTCGTCATTGCTGTATTAATAGAGCAAAAATATGAGCTTATTCATAAGCAAATTACCAGAGGTTGACTTTTGATGTCCCGCACGTGACTCATGTAAATCAATTTTATTTTTAGTAAAAAAATTGTTTAATAAAATATAATTGTGTCAGGAGTATCTTTATATCAAATGTAAAGAAAAAATTGCTTACCCCTGTTTCATTAAAATATTAAGAGATATGACGAAATGTTAATGAAATTTAAGCGTATTTGTCCCGCACGTGACGGTGGAATGGCTCTTTTGGCCTTTGGGGAGGGGCCCAACAGATTTTGTTGCGAGGGTACAAAATTTATAGATCCGGAACTGCATTTGTGGACGATCCCTTATTCTTAGTAAAGGTCATACAAACCAGAATTTATTAAAAATGCGAGAATGTTTCGCAGTTTCGGATTTTACAGCTCTGCCTAGACTTTCAAGCCTGCAAAAGCATGCATGAAATGATAAGTTGCAGATTGATAAAGCAAAATTAAAGGCTTTTATTTAGAGGAAATTTTAAACATTTCTTTATTACTTAAAGATTCAAAATATAAGAACTTTGTAGTACTAATACCCAATTCCTCAAAGAAGATATATAACGCACCCTAACGTAAGTATTAAGCATTTCGAAAGCAATATATAAAATAGAGAAGCACCCTTAATTCCGATTTATGCGAGTCTTTTGCAATGGATGACTTCTCTCGAACCTTGTTTAGTGCTGCGTAACATCATAAATCAATGTATGAGACACTGGCGTGAGCCATCTATTATAAGAATAAATCAGATGACGGGGAGCATTGTAGAGGATTTAAGAATCTATTCTGAATTGAGAAATGCTTTTCATGATCATTGGTGTACGAATTACTAAATCGTTGTATCACGTTTCTAAGCAATTTAAAAAAATTCAAATTTCAGAAAATTCGCATAATTCAAGACATTTCGCTCGGTTGAAAACCAAGTATTCGAACAGTATGATATGGAATTAAACCACTTAAAATTAATAGACATAAAAGCAATCACAGTGTAAAAAGGAAATTTGAGAAAAAGTTTTTTTTTTTTTTTAATACTCTTGATGGTAATTTTGGGGTGTTTTTCATTTCGATCAACGGGAAATTTTCGAAGCTGTACAAGTTTCCAAGAACGCAAATTTTGTAAAGGTGTCGGTAAAAAAGAAAGGAACATTTTGTGAAGGGATCAGTTTTTGGAAAAAAAGTTTTTGAAGGGCTGTTTTGGATTTTTAACTGCTTCAAAAAAGGATATGCTTCATCGATAGGGGTATAATATCCAATCCTTCCTTCAAGAACAGTACAAGAAAAGACGCTAAGATGCCAAAGCGATTCCCCACAAAAATTTCGAACCCCCCGCCCCTCCCTATAGGCAACCTGATGTACCCTGTATCAATAAATTTTAATTTCGGTAGAAGATCCGTCAAAAATTATCCGTCCATGACGTGTTTAGAAGGCCGTGGCTTACAGTGGCGGATCCAGCCGATTGTTTTGGGAGGGGCTATCTGAAATTTTTGAACAAACTTTTCCGACCGAATTTAGCTCCATGCCAATCCTAGGCAAATTTGAAATCTGCCGTCCCCCCCCCCCCGTAAAAGAAGCAAAATATCCTTGACTTTAAAAAAATCTAAAAAAGTGTTCCCCAGATTCAAACTGTCAAACTTATGAAGAAATGATGGCGTTTCACATCCTGAGGCGCCCCGATGAAATCATCACAGTGTTCTCCCAAAAAAATTTTTTATTCTGCAAATACAATGATTGAAAAACATTTGACTTCATAAGATGTGTGAAAGTAATCATTATTAAATTACAAGAAAAAATTGTCTCTGTGGAAAATGAAAGAGTGCTAATATTTTACTTTCAAGTATAACAATTTAATTCAAAAAATGTGTTTTATAATAGCAAATTTGCCTCCCCTGGAAAGTTTGCCGCCCTAGGTAGCTGTCTACTCTGGGGAATTTGGGATCTGATAACTACCAGAAATTTTATTAAAATGAAGTTTTAAAAACTCAATTTTCGGGGTAGAGACATTAAGTGAGGAGGTGTATTTAGGAATCTCATTCAAAAAAGTTTCAAGGTTTAAATGTCCAAGTAATTTTTGAAAATTCGGAAACTAAAAACGCATTTTGTCCATTTTTAATGATGTACGGAGAAAGGCCGGGTTTCGGGCGCTGGCCCCAAAATACTCTTTGAAAATAAAGCTTAGAAACCAAAATATTCTGTCATTATACACTGAGAAGTTAGAAGAGGAGGGGTGCTCTTCTAGCTCTTCAGCTGTCCAGCCTAAAAATGCACCTTTAGGTAATTTTTGCATACATTAAATTAAGTGTGAAGGTGCTTAGAATCCTTCCTTCCTGGAAATATTTTGCCTTCGAGGCTGTAAACATTCGATTTTTAACTACATTTATACATATTTTAGAAAGGGGTGTAAGATTCGTGAGCTCCTCCAAAAAACCTCCTTTCTCATCATGATATAAACTAGGGAGGGAGGGGGTCCTATCAAAACTCGTTTGTAATTGAAGTCCCAAAAAAAATTCATTTAAGTTACCTTAAAGCAAGTTAAGTGATAAGGACTGGATAAGCTAGTTTCCGTAGACGTTTTTCCAAATAAAAGACTTAAAATGCAATTTTTTGCTACATATCAAATCATTTGTGAAAGGACGTGGGAAAAGGGGGGTCTCCTCCTAGTTTCGAAATTAAAGCCATAAAAAATAAAATTTATGCTCTCTTTGGTCTTAAGAACAATAGGTATACTCTGAGAAACGCAGCATTTAGAGATCGTCCAAGTGTCTATAGTTGGAATCAAGAAATGATGTAAAAGATGGAGAAAAATTTTGGAAATAAAAGTTGTGCTTTGAGGACAGGGATATAATTTATCTCGAAATTAAGACCTATACTTCTTTTTCAATAAAATACATGTGTTAAATTTTGTTATCTTCTCATAATATTCTTTTCTTTTTTTTCCCCTTAAAAAAATTCCTATAACCACAAGGCTTTGGGAGGGGCCATGGCCCCCATGGCCCCCCTTTAGATCCGCCCCTGCGTGGCTATAGTGCGGATCTGATAAGTTGAAGCTTGACATTTGGCAATGCTTACTTCTTTCTGGAATAATTGGGAAGGGTGATTGGCATTGAGTTGTTATTTTTGTAGTAGTTTTGCGAAGGTATTCCAACACAATTTGACGCAATAACACGTCCCTTTCTCCAGGCACGTAGCTAGAACTTTGTTAAGGGGGGGGGGGGGTCCAAGGTTTCACGAATTTCAAAAGAGGAGGCATGCTAAAGCAAAATTAGTAGCTCATATTTACGTTAAAAAATAAATCCAATTAAAACTAATTATTAAAATATGATAATTAACTAAAATTAATTAAATAATTGAAATTGATAGAGCACTTATTAAAAAATTATTTAACAAAAATTTTACATTAAGTGGCAAAAAAATTAACATTAAACTAAAAGTTTTCTCATGCTAAGTTTTCATACATGGATAGAAAAATTCCATCACATACGCTTTCTCTGTTCTGATGCTTTGAAAATGAGTGATATAATTCCTATTAATAAAAAGTTCACAATAAAAGAAAATCGGAAAACGAAAACTGTTCTATGGATTACTTGGAAAACGCAGGTAATAGTTTAATAAAATATTAAAGCTTTGTAATATATTTCAACAAAATATGTACAAGTCATTTTATTTGAAAAAAATAAAGAAATCTATATCTATCGAGTCGAATGTATAATTATGAATGCAATATAACGTAATTCCGCCACCCTGTCCGATTTGAACAAGATTTCTGGCAAAATTCAACCACCCTCTCGGCGAAAATATTAGCAAGGTTTCATTTAAAAAGCTTGAACTAGTTCTTTATTTCAAATAATCAGTAATCCAAGTTTCAGCACAAAGGTATTTATTTGTTATTTAGTTCTTTATTTATCTACTTTATAACATTCTTTTGATTATACGAAATTGAATGAAGTTTCTAATTTTATCCGTTTTCTAATTATCATTTCTAACCATTATTTAAAAACTTGAATAAACTATTAACTCTTTGATGGATGGAGACTTCCTTTGTTGCAATCATTTAAAAAAAAATGCGTATTGCCGTTTTGTTTAAATCGTTATTATTTTTTTGCAAAACGAATTGGTAAAATAAGCTATCTTAGGATCCGTTATGGTATTATTTTTCTTTCTAATGGGACTTCGTTAGAGGCTTTAGCCTTTTCGGACCTAGTGCGAACCACCGATATGGCATCTAGTCTTTCAAATGCTACCATTAAGGCGCGGATGTGACTGCACAGGAAATTTCGATGCCGAGTCTCCACCAGATGGAGACACTTGAGCTCTCTTCGGTGCGAAACTGCACTAGGGGGTTTAATTTTGTCAAGCCAAACGAATACCTGAGAGATCTTTTACCTGTCGAGTAGTGGAATGTAGGCTGAATGAAATTAAGCATCTATGTATTTTTATTTTAACAACATTTCGGAAAAAATGCAAATGATTGCTTTTTAATAAATGTTTTTTTTATAAGGTCATGAATGATTTAAACATTATTGGCGATTTTCCTCTGATGTTTTCAATTTGATATTTCATTTAAAATATCAAGAGGAGGCATCGCACCCACCTATCTCACCACCAAACACGAGTTCAGTTTATTCTCCCAATACAAAAAAAAACTTCTGTACAAATCAGTCTTTTTCAAATTAAAAATATAATTGTAAACAACTACAGGGAAAATGGCAATATACTCTATTACGAATTATCGTGTCAATATTTGATTATAACTTGGTTACTTTACTGTCTTTATTAGCAGTAAGCAAGTGTTCGACTCGAAAATTCCATGATTTGGAGTCAAACGTCAAATTTCGATCATTAAGGTAATCTTCGTCCCGTTTGCGATAATACAGTAGCATTAAATTAGATACATTTTCAACAATATGTAATATGCATAAAGCTAGCCAATTTTTGAAATCAAAACTTATAGGTTTCTTATAGCCTCAGTTTGTAAATTTTTTGCTCAACAGTCATCTGATGTTCAAAAGCCTAAAGACAATCTTTTGTAAAAAAAATCTTAGAATGATTGTGGTTAAAAATCCAGTAATGATTTAAATCTACCTTCCAAAATTCATCTAACAATAATAACACTTCTGATTCTTTCATTTTCAAATTGGTATAACTTCCATTCTAGGAGCGATTTTGTAATCATGTATTCTCGAAAGCATATCATATTTTATATCGTAGGTATTGACTTTTTTTTTTCTTTCTTTTATGTGATTTTAGTAAAAGATATTCTATTGCAAGAAATAGCAAATAATTTTAACTTGAAGAAATTAAGAGTTTAAAAAAAAAATCTAATATAGACGTGAAAAACACAAGAAAATGTACCTCGCATTGACCTTTTTTTAATTATATGCGTAGTAAATAGCAGAAACTTTCACCTAGTAATTTTATAGTTAAATGCACATGTCCGTTTTTTGTTACGTTTAATGCTACCTTCGCAATTTACTAATGATGGATGCATAGACGCTTATTAAATAATTCCCCAGTAAAAAGGCGGTAAATACTAATCAGAAAATTTATTCCAATGAAACAAATACAAATATGCTTTTCTTGAAAAACGGAAGAACATCGAAGAAAGATTTTTTTTCTTCAGTTAAAAATGACTAGCTGCTCTTCTCTTGGGACCATAGACTCACATTTCAGTAAGATTTAAAAGTACGAATTTCTAATAATTACTTTTAAATTACATGTGTTAATATGGCCGAACTTGCAATTTCATAAACTGATTACAGTAAAATATTCAAGTAATTTTCAATTTCATTCTTCGCTTCATAAAATTTTGATACAGCGAAAAGTAATTTCGTTGCATCAACTTCCAATTTATTTATTCACTTATGTTCAAAAAAAAAAACGAACATTTCAGGATTACAGTTTAAAAGTTGTAAGCTTCCGGGGAGATAAGTAATCTATTATTGTTAAAAATAAACTAAAAGTTTAAATAAGATTATTAATCAAAATATAAAATGAATCTGAAATAAATCATACCAAAAATATAAAGTTCAAAAATAAATTAATAATTAATATTTATTTTTTCTCATCCTCAATCACACGAAATGTGTAGAATTTTTTTTCGTTGCTATCGGAACTTAGTTTTTAAATGGAAAAACATATTAACACATAAATTACTCGTATTGTTAAGAAAACTTTAAAAGGAAACACTACAACTTACCTAGTTTATGTACACTTAATTTTCTTCCGATTACAATTTTGTTCAAGATATGTTTCCTATAAGCGCGTGGTAGAAAAAAACTGTGTTAAAACAGAAAATAATAGGAATTTCAATTACTAATTCAACAAGGATGCACCTCACTCTGGCTGTCCTTCGTGCAGCATGTGTCTAGGAAATCAAGTCCAAACGGGAAAAGAGTCAAAACGAAAAGAAGAAAGAAAGAAAACCACCCCAATGAGACTGGGGAATGTTTGTTTTCAATTACTTTGCCGATGGCAATTTGGTGGGCTGAGGGAGAGGGGCCGAATTTCAAGGTCACAACCCAGTTGGGTTGAATTGGAAATTCGTCGTTTTCGGACGGATTCTTCGCGACACAGGAAGAGACCGGCGGCAACTCGGAACCCGCAGTTATTTCACGAGGTTCTCGTGTTCTGAATTGACTCGGACGCGGGAAAATTGTCGATAAATGGGAATATTTAAGGGGAAAATACCGGGTTTCATAAAATTTCTCTTTGGAAATTTTTGTTGTCGTGAGGTGCAACAACCGAGAAAAAGCAGACAGTGGTCTTTCGGGAAGGGGGGGGTCCGGACCCCATGGACCCCCCCCCCCCCTTGGCTACGTCCTTGCTTTCTCTCTGATCTCCCCCCCCCCAAAAAAAAAGTAAACACTGTCAAGCTCAATCTTCAACTTTACTAACTGTATGAATTCGAAATCTTGGTTTCCACAAAGGTTCCCCTAACTTGCTCAAACGTAACCTGAAATTGCGTTTTAAGAACTTTACATTGCAGTAACTTCTGGGTAGGAGGAACCTACTCCTCCCACCTCGATTATCTAACGTTGGCAGAGTTTGCTTTAAAACGCGCTCTTAGGAGAGGGTTTCCGAGTGTACCATACTTTTCCCGCATGTAACCAAAGATACCGTTAAAAAATGAGTTTTTTTAGAGCTTTTAATGTCGAAAAGTCTGGGCGGAGAATCTTTGCTTTTTCTAATGTCCCCAAACATAAAGTATAAGTCCATTTTTAGGCCTTCAAATTCTAGGGAGAGAACCAACCTCCTTCCGAACAGCTCAACTTGTACCTAAAATAACGTTGTTACAATCCCACAATTGAAATTTTTCTTGAAAGAGCCCCAAAATCCGAGCTCTTCTATTATGAAAGATTGTCGAAAATGCGTTTTTAGAATTTCAGTACCAAAATATTACTGAGGACTCTTCCCTCTCACTTAACATCTCCAAAGGTATCCTAAAATTGCGTTTTTTTTTTTAATTTCATTTTCGGAGATTCTGCAGCTCTTGCGAAGTCATCCTTTCCAAAGATAGCAAAAGAATTTGAGACTGCTTTTCCTTCCCCTTCACTTTATCGTTACCAGACAACCTCTAATTGCGTTTTTAAAACTTCTGTTTCGAAAATGTTTTCGGAGAGAAGACTGGAATCTTCCTCATTCCCATAAACATCAGCAAAGATAACCTTTAGTTGCGTTTCTAAAACGTGAATTTCAGAAAGTTTCCGAAAGGAACGCCCAATAGCCTGAAGTGACAAACGATAACCTAAAATTGAGTTCAACTTTGAAAAAAATCGGGACAGAACCCTTACCTCTCCTTTTCCCTAAGTTTATACAAAACTGTCTAAAATTGCGATTTTTGATTTCTACTTCGAAAATGCTTCTAGAAAAGAAAGACGTTTTCGACAATATTTGGACGATCGATTTTGAAGACCATGTAGGTGCCACTTTGGGTGCCTACTTTGCTATTAGTTTAAATGATGGGACTTAAAATAAATAACTTTTCCCATTGATCTTGGTCGAGAAATTCGAAAATACGTCCCTATTTTTGTTTCCTTTTGTATAGGCAGAAGAATACAATTGAGGAAGTGAGAAACAAAGGGATGTAAGTGAACTGTTCAAAGTTTCGAGCAAATTGCGTTTGAAGTTCAGATTCTAGCTAGGCTTCCGCAAAGTTTTTGTTCATGCTATACTGCAGAACCTACTAGTGCTACTAGAAAGTACTATTTCTTGCCCAAAGCAGAGGAGAGGTTCTACCATTTGTACTGATTATTTCCAAATTTTGTCACTTATATTCCTTTGCTTCTCACTGCCTCAAGAATGCAAAAAGAAAATTTTTTTTTACCTGATGGGCTCTTGGGTACGAAATCTAATGTTTTGGTCTTAGATCGAACATTTTCGCCAGTTCCATCAATCCACACGTAGGTGCACTGTACCATTCCATCTGGCTGCGGTAAGTTGAGATATTTACTCAAAGTTTGTTTGTTCAGGTTGCAAGGGTTCGTAGCGGCCATGTCTTCGGCTGTGCGTGTCTAGAAGATACCAAAAAGAAGGAAAGTGTGATTAAAAAAGGTCACTGTTTACACTACACATATTAATGCCATTCTTTTTATACATATACACGACGTTAACTTAAATAGAAAGCTAAAAGCAGGCAAGATTCGGGTTAGATAAGGACAGTTGTTAAATTCTATCCTAAGCCATACAGCTAAGCATTAGGAAATTATGGAGTAAAGTTGTTTCGTCTAAATCCAGATAAATGTGACATTTGTTTTCACAGAAAGATCTTTAAAGATTTAGTTTCTTAGGCTTGTTTTAACCCTGTGACCTCTGAAACACTCAAATTGATATTTCTTTTCTCTGTTGCGTAAATGGTAAACATTCTTGATTGCAAATAAATGTATGTTCCTTGCATTGTAACTGTAAGGAAATCTCCACGACACTGAAAACACTCTAAGAGCTCAATTTCTATTTAAATCTTTTTTGAAAATGGAGATCCGATTACAGCTTCCTTGACTTGAAGAGCTGAAGTGCAATGTTTTAGTTGTTCAACATTAAAACTGTTTAACATCAGGGTAAAGTCGATAAAGTCGATTTTGTTTTAAAAAAATAATAATTCCCGGTTAACTATCTAAGTTTCAGTGTCAATTTATTTCTCGTGGTCAGTTAACAAAATGTTAGAAGTTGAAAGAATGTTTGGGATAACAAAGAATCGAAAATAGACATGAAATGGAAAATAATAGAATTACTATAATTCTTTTAATCTGTATTCGCAGAAAGTAAAATTTTCAACCATTATTAATAGAATCAAAGAAAGAAAAAAAAAGAAAAAGAACCGACATCTAAACAGAATTGAGGATCCATAAGCTCACGTCTTCCCTTTGAAAAATAGTGATACTTGTAACCTCAAAACACGTGTATGCAATTTCTTACGCTTTATTAACGTTGTCTTTGTCAATTTACAACCATGTAATCTATTGCCCATTAATCTATTGACATTTTCTGAAATTTAATTCTTGTACTTAATTCTATCTTACATCCAACATTAATTAAGATGATAATGACTTACAGATTAGAACTTTTTTCTATTATATATTTTTTTATTTAACTTATTTATTTCAACTTATTTTTGCCATTTCGAATGCATGATTTAAATTATTCAAAATTCCACATCTGATAGAAAATTCTTAGTCCATTCAAAGTTCTTCATCTGAGTCACTTGATTGATAATGTTGTCCGTTTTGTAATGGGCAATGTTACGAAATATTGGAGAAACAATCGGACATCAATATCAATGTTTTAGTTATTTATAATCTTCTTATTGCCGATAGATTAAAACGAACTACAGTGGGAATTACATCTATTTCGGCTTTTATGAGTGGTTAAAAATAAATATCAGTAAATCAATTTTAAATCTTCAAAAAAAAAGTTATGAAACAAAAAATCCTGTTAAATGAATTAAATGTTATTGGGGCAGTAAATTAAACACGTTGTTAAAATAAAATCCTGTATTATTTGTAGTCTCACTGCTAATGAAACCGAATTTTAGTATTGCATTAAAAGTTTCTTTTCTGCTCTTTCAAATAAGCAATTCCATATTATTGTTTTCATTTTAAATTATAAGTTAAGTTACATGTTCAAAATAAAGTGATTTTGATTAATAATCAAGGAGATATACATCAATTTTAATTCTTGACATTTTATCAAAGATACCAACTATAGCACATGTACCTGATCTTCCCTGTAGCATATCGCCGCTTCAGAGCAACAGCAAGACATCTTATTGTTATTTCTGGGATTAGATGCCATACTGTTACTCTGAGACGACGATATACACAAAACCCGCTTATTAAATTCCTTGCATACATTAAAGCAGAGGGTGCATTGGCAGTGTGCATCAAAAAAGAGCGCACACGTGCCTCTATGTTATAAAAACTGTTCTTTATTATTTTAACCAGTTAGTTGTTATGGCGATGTTTCAGTCTCTTTAGTTGAATTGATTTGTATGATTTGATTTTACACGTTTTAAATAAATGTATTGTTTTTATTTGAATGAATTATTGAGATTCAGTCCACATAACCTACACAAGAGCAAGGTACACCGCTTTTTTCGAGTCCATCTGTAACGCTAATGTGTTTACACAAAAAATACTAAACATGTTTGATTGAGAAAAATTCAAGCAAGTATTTTTTCTTATAATGTTTGACCATGTATTTGTACGCACTAGTGCAGACAGACTTTTCCCCTTGTCATAAGTCCTTACACGCATCACAAAAGATATATGTACTAAGATTAGTAATATGACTTTAAAAATAGTTCCAGGAGAAGGAGCTGATATTAAGTACAGTAAAATCCCACTAATGCGGACACTAACGGGACAAACTTTATTGTCCGCAATAGAGGGGTGTCCGCAGGACAAGGGTTTAATAATGTTATTTGCCTTGGAATCGGGGAATTAAAAATTGTCCGCCTTTGAAGGGTGTCCGTTAGGAGGGATTTTACTGTATTTCGTATTTTTTTCCACAGGATTGGCAGAAGTTGAAAAACATTCCTGTCACCAAATTGTAACAAACCACCTATTTCAAGTTCCAAGAAACTTTGCCCATTTACGACTGTAAAACTTCGTTTGAAATTGAAAATTTAAATGTTTTGTTTTCTAAAAATAACTTATTTAGTATTAAGTTAGCTTTTTTTATTTGATGCACTAGAGCAGCCAGAATCTCACCTCTTGGCTTGGGATCTCAACATCCCTTATACGTTTCTTAAGTAGCATATTAGGACTGGCAATAAAGTTAATACAAGAGCTCTGAGAGAAGGATTACCCACTTCCCAATCTGATGCACCACTTATTCGATGCAATTATTAAAGAGATTAATTCTCCAAATTAACATTTATTTTATAGTTCGTTTCATTTTCAATTGATTTTTTCCACTGTCCAGGACTTCCGGAAGCCACTCCCCCCCCCCCCTGCCCTCAAGAAAAGGATGATAAATCGTAAATAATCAACTTTGGAAGCGACAATCTAATGACATTAACTTGAATCTAAGTTTTTTGAAGTATTGCACTTCTATAATGGAAAAGTAAAAATTATAGCAAAAGCCAAGCACATACAGGGACGTTCTAACTATCGAACTTAAATTTTTGGGAGGAATGAAATTCTCAATTTGCCAAATGAAACTCCAAATTTTACGGAATGATAATTTTGCCGAGTGGAACTACAGCTTTCACCGAATGATAGTATTTTTGCCGAATCACCATAAAATTTTCCGAATAAGAGAATTTTTGAGAAGTCACTGCGACTTCCCGTGACCTCCCATCGGGGTGCCCCTGAGCATATACTGGTGTAATATCCAAGCAAACACTTAAAAGGTCTCCATAGTTCTTACGTGCAACATCTTTAATGTAAAAAATGATATGCAACTTACGTATCAAGATTTCATTACCCCCTTGGAATATGAAATATATTTGATAACATTAAGGGCTTGCATGACTGGCACCAACAGAACCAAGTTGCATAGCTTTCGAGCTCGAAAAGAAAACAGCGGAGTTTGTTTACAGTAGCGGCAGAGGTTAGCTTGTTTCTATGCCAAGGTTTCATTGTTAAGAGTAAAAAGAAGGCATCAACAGAACAAAAGTTTAATTTGGAGAAAAGGAAGAGCGGTTTTTTTTAAGGTACTTGGCATGAAGTTGGAAAATTTTCGGTTTGTTGAGTAAACTAGACCATGAGTAAGCGTTACTGCTTTGAGACTGATTTAGAGTTCAGATTTTTCTCAGAATTAATTTTAATAATTAGTCTGAGTTAGTGATGCAAAATTTCCGGAAAACTTGAGACGGAAGAAAAAAAAAATCCTTTTTTACTTTCTGGAAAAATTGAGACAAATTGAAAAGTCAAACTTTTTGCGAATTTAAATATACATCATAGCTGTATTTAATAAGAAAACAAAAAATGATGAAGTTATATGCAAGATATGTTTTTTTCTTCTGTTAAAAATTTTACACAAAACTTTTATCGTTTAAAAAATAAAAAGCTAGAACCTTTTTTGTTCAGAACTCCAAAAATTATCTAAATTAGTCAAATCATCTGTTTGGTTATTTCTTTTTACTTCTTGGCTCAAAAGGCACAAAGGTTAATTTTGAGTAAATGTGATTTTTGTAAATTTTTAAATCAAAATTTGACATAAAATTGCTTTTTTCTTTTTTTTGAAATTGTGAGTTTTTAAAACGAATTTATTATTCTTTTTAAAATTTGTCACATGTATTTGTATACGCGTGTACAACACACACATCAAATGAAAACTTATCCAGCCATAGTAAATACTAATTCTGCTCTGTGTATAAATTTAGCGTCAATGAGAAAAGTAGCAAATCATTATTTGGTGTACAGGGAAAGTTATCTTAGAGCTTGCATAAACAAAGTTAATGATTTCATGTGGGATACTGAACATTTAAAAAAATTTTGAAAAAAAAAAAAAATAGAACCGACTTCAAAATTGCTCTAAAAAGTGAAAAATAATTTTATTCTTTAAACAATATCGATAATACTTTTAAACATAATTTTTGAAGTTGGCGCAAAAACGATCGATAAACCCATTCACAGCCATAACTCAACTACAAGTATAAATTTAACCACGTCCAGTTTCTTCACTACCACATGCATTACGCATTGATGACAGCATATTTGAGTAACGATATAAATGTTTCGTTCCTAAGTTTGGATGATTTTTTGATAAAAATATGAACGAAGCATGGTTACAATGGATTTTACTTTTTGTTTTTGCGCCAACTTCAAAAATTATGTTTAAAAGTATTATCGATGGTGTTTAAAGAATAAAATTATTTTTCACTTTTTAGAGCAATTTTGAAGTCGGTTCTATTTTTTTTTTTTTTCAAAATTTTTTTATTTCATTCTTTTTAGTGTAAATGTAGATATTTCAGTAAAAGTAAGAAGTTACCTAGTAAGAAGTGCGACTCTATATCACTGTATTGCTTTAGAAAAGCCTTTATTCAAAATTATCATTACAATTACTATTAATGTTACAGTTATATGGCACTAAACTTTTATAACAATGAGTTTCATATTGTCGCGTAGATGAAGATAGCGAAGACAATGTGAAAGCCAAATGAAGCGAATACTCGTTAGTCTCAACTCGAGATCTTAATTCAGAACCACGAATGAACGTTACATCTCCTTATATACAACTTGAAAAAGTGCTGGAACTTTCCAGACTTGAAAAGATACAGAAATTAATAGAACATTCGAGAAAATACGGAAAACAGTAGAAACGAAATTTTAGTAAAATTCACTTTGTCCTAGTCGGGATTTGAACCCAGGTTGCTCGTGTGGGAGACGAGAATTCTACCACTGAGCCACCGTTATCCACGGATGACAAGTGAGAACTTTGCTACAATATCATTTTAATCATTTAATAGGGAAATTTACTGTTTTTTGCCCATAACTTTTTTTCTAAAGAACAAATATGGTCAAACAAAGTAATGGGACCTAAGTTGAGCCATCCTCTATCCATTAAAAAAAGAATCATCAAAATCGGTTCACTAGGTGAGACGCTATGAGTGGACAAACAAAAAAAAAAACATACATACGGTATGAACTGATAACCGCCTCCTTTTTGAAGTCGGTTAAAAAAAGTTAAACAAAAAAGCATTCAAGTGTAATTATTATTAATTTCTGAATAGATAATTTTGTGCTAGAAATTTCAATTTTTCTCGAGTGGAAATAAGATTTTTTGAAAATAACGGAAAGCATGGTTTACCCCTGCCCCAAATTTCCGGGGGGTTTTTTCCGATCATTAACACCTCTAGTCAGAGTTAAATTATTTTTGAGTTGACTTTGGTAAGGCAGCGACAAGATCAGGAGAATCGTTTTTTCAGATGGATGCTTTAATCACGCTCTTGTCAAGATCCCGTTTAAATTGACCAACAATCCGGTTTATTGCAGCTACTTTCAAATAAGAAAAATCCATATAGTATAGTTAGGAAAGCAAGAGAATCACTGTGGATAGGATTTTGGACTTTCTCTTTACCAGGAACAAAGCGGGATAGTTCAGAGGTGGTACTGTCTCACTGCAGATTGAAATGCAAACTGGCGTTGTCAAAAATCCCCTACTCACGATTATTAAATCTGTTCATTGACTTTCCTTTGTAAAATCGTCAGAAATGATGCCTGACCTTGAAGTAGTTAATTTCTTCTTGAGAATAACAAGCAAGAGTAGGAATTAATTATATTTACACACTACAGAGTTACTATCGGAGTTCATTATTGTCGAGAAAATCTTACAGCAATAACTTTATATTACTTGAATCTTGTATTCTACCGACTTTATTTTCGATTGGTGTGCTTTACATTAAGTATACTTTTTTTTTTCTTTTTCACCACGTGAAGAACGGAAAAATTATTCATTCCAAAGTGCGTAGGATCCTTTCGAATGTTCTAAGTGTTTTGGAAAAAGAAGAGTCGTCCGATTTCATAGCACATAAATAATTTGTGCATTGAATTCACAATAGAACAAATTCAAGCGACAAAAACAGTTTTTTAAAGAAAACAAAAGGTATTTTCAGTAAGTTACCGCCCTATAGCCAGGCCTTCTGTCCGAAGGCCGAACCTCAAATTAAACTTACATTTGCGGGCTGGAACACCTTTAAAATTAAACAAATACCCCTAGGGTATTCGTTTGGCTTAGAATTCCCTAGGCAAAATTAAAATTCCTAGTTCTTGATGCTGTCCTCGGCTGGAATTGACTGAGCTGGCGATGTATTTCAAAAGGTATTTTATTTGGCATTAAAATAGAGTTTTTGAGAAGTAGAGCAAAAGTAGGGAGTTCCTGTGGGATCCCCGGATTTGGCGAGATTAAGATTGATGCGGGAGTAAACTCCATCAGTCTGTTCACTGATCTATGTTACTTTCCTTTTCATTTCATCTGCAATCAGATACACTTGCAATCAGATACATCTGTAATTAAGATATATCTGTAATCAGCTCTGCATCAAAAAAACTGTACTCGGTGCGCTTGATGTCACTGTACTCTTATGTTTCTGATTATGTAAATACCTTCCTATTTATCTCCAATTTCATAACTGTCTTTCACTACTTATGTATGCAGATTTTTTTTTTTTTTTTTTTCAATATTTCTGTCAGCCTAATCAATAATGGTGTTATCAATCATTTTTTCAAATGTTTTACTATCATCTAAGTATTACTGAATTTAAATCATGCAGTTACAAAGATTTAGATTTAGCTAAAGTTTTGGTGTGCAACCTTCTTCTGTCTGAAGGCCGGACCTTAAATTAAAATTATTTTTGCGGGCCGGAATACCTTTAAAATTTCAAATTGTTCCGTTATTTCCCCCCCCCCCCCAAAAAAAGCCCCTAAAAAGTTCAAAAACGCAGTCTGGGCTACGACCACCCCTTATGGGCACCTCTAAATCACACCATTTCCAGGAATGAACACCGTTGACATAGGGGTGCTCACCTTCCCCAAAAGCAAAGACGCACACTCCTAAGTACCACAAAGACACCCCCCCCCCAAAAGGTAAAAATACCCCTAAAACCTCCCTTCTCCTAAAAATGTCAATGGCGCAACTTGTGCCATGACCCCCCCCCCCCCCCAGGTGGGCACCCGAAACTAACACCACATTGTATTGCAAGAACTAATATCAAATTAAAACATTTTTAAAACTGACTCAGAGGGCGGCAGCAACTCTTTTTAAATGAAACTCACTCATGAGTCATTCCACGTCAACTGACCTAATTTTTCAAATCGTCCCCACTCGACCATCTCCGATTTGGATGAAATTTTATAGAGGAGTAGAGATGCCTTTGAAACTAATCTATACAAATTTTCAGCTTCCTAGATCCAAATCCTGAGGATCTAGAATCTCCGAAAAATGTGATCCAAGATGGCGAATCAATTTTTTGTGCCAAAGTGCCAAGTTTACACCAATTTTACAGGAAATTTTATTACACTGGAAGCTCGAAATTTTAGGCGCTTAAAGTATAGTTGACCGTTAGTAAATTCAAGTATTTTTGTGAATTTGAGCTCTTTAGATTTTGTGTAGCATGCGCGTGAACTTGTGAAAAAGCGCGATGGGAAAAACATTTCCTGGATTTTGAGTTGTCATAAAATCTAAACAAAAATAATTCAAAAGCTCGTACTGCGTGATTCCATTATAAAAAATGCTTGTTTTAAATGGGTTACAGTTACAGAGCTTAAATATATATTTTCTGGAAGATATTGTGATTCAAATTGGCTCTTAAAACCATTCAAGTGAAAAATAGTCTATTTTCAAAGCGCTATAGCTCAAGTTTGTCACCTCGCATCTTCTTTTCGTTTATACCATTAGAAAGAACACACTTTTTCCTTTCGAAATAAGTTTTTTCTTCGATGGTGTTCTTTCGAATAAGGATAAAAAAACGAGCTTGAAATTATGTCAATCGTAACGAATAGCCATGTTCAATCTCAGATCACGGGACATTTAATAACACTGGAAGCCTGAAATTTTAGGAGCTTAAAGTACTTTTGGTTTTCAACACGTTCTAGTATTTTTGTGAGTTTGAGTTCATTAACTTTTGTGTAGCACGTATGCAAAGTCTTGACAAAACGCAGCAGAGAATTTTTTTCTGGGATTTTAAAATGTCATAAATTCTGAACAAAAATGATTCAAATGCTCGAACTTTGTAATTCTATTGTCGATATGCATGTTTTTAATGGGTTATAGTTGCAGAGCGTAAATATTAATTTTCTAAGAGATATTGGCATCCAAAATGGCTATCAAAATAGTTCACATGAAAAATAGCGTGTTTTTAATGCCCTGCCTGTAGCTCAAGTTTGTTACCTTGCATCTTCCTATCGTTGGTATCATGAAAAAGGAAATATTTTTTCCTATAAAAATAAGTTTTCTTTTCGATGGTGTTCTTTCAGATAAGCGGAAAAAAATGAGCCTGATATACTATTTGTCGTTAGCGAGAAATTCTCGTTCTTAAATAAATAAAGAATGGTGAATGACGTGACAACTGACTTATAGGAATTTTGCAACTGTTATAAGTCAGAAATAGTTTTTTACTAATCATTTAAAAAGTTCTTTTGTAAATGAAATATGTTAGAATCAGAAAAGTATTTTGTTCAGGATGCGGACTGATACACCAGAAAGAACAAGGTAATTTTCTTTTTTTCATCATATTTCATTTGCAAAATATCTTTTTAAATGATTAATAAAAAACTATTTCTGACTTATAACAGTTGCAAAATCCCTATAAGTCGGTTGTCACGGCATTCACCATTATTTATTTAAGATCGAGATTTTCTCGCTAACGACAAATAGTATATCAGGCTCATTTTTTCCCGTTTATCTGAAAGAACACCATCTAAAAGAAAACTTATTTTTATAGGAAAAAATATGTTCTTTCTCATTGTACCAACGAAAGGAAGATGCAAGGTGACAAACTTGAGCTACAGGGCATTAAAAACAGGCTATTCTTCATGTGAACTATTTTGACAGCCACTTTGTGGATGCCAATATCTCTTAGAAAATCAATATGCAACTATAACCCATTAAAAACATGCATATCGACAATAGAATTACAAAGTTGGAGCATTTGAATAATTTTCGTTCAGAATTTATGACATTGTAAAATCCAGGAAAAAGTTTCTCTGCTGCGTTTTGTCAAGACTTTGCATACGTACTACACAAAAGTTAATGAACTCAATCTCACAAAAATACTAGAACGTGTTGACAACCAAAAGTACTTTAAGCTCCTAAAATTTCAGGCTTCCAGTGCTATAAAATGTCCCGTAATCAGATATTGAACATGGCAATTCGTTACGACTGACATAATTTCAAGCTCGTTTTTTATCCTTATTCGAAAGAACACCATCAAAGAAAAAACTTATTTTGAAAGGAAAAAGTGTGTTCTTTCTAATGGTATAAACGAAAAGAAGATGCGAGGTGACAAACTTGAGCTATAGCGCTTTGAAAATAGGCTATTTTTCACTTGAATGGTTTTGATAGCCACTTTGAATCACAATATCTTCCAGAAAATACATATTTAAGCTCTGTAACTGTAACCCATTAAAAACAAGCATTTTTACAATGGAATCACGCAGTACGAGCTTTTGAATTATTTTTGTTCAGATTTTAAGATAACCTAAAATCTAGGAAAACAATCTCCCATCGCGCTTTTTCACAAGTTCACGCGCATTCTACAAAATCTAACGAGCTCAAATTCACAAAAATACTTGAATATACTAACGGTCAGCCATACTTTAAGGGCCTAAAATTTCAGGCTTCCAGTGTAAGTTTTAAAAAGTTGCGTTTTATTTTTGACGTTCTTGCAATAAATTTCAAAGATACTTTTTGAAATATCGCAAGATATGTACTATTGTTACTAATATAATTGTTCTTCTTACAATACTGGCAAAAATGCAAATAGTGCGTTCTTTATTAAAAATTAAAGAAAGAAAAATGCTCTTTTTTTGTACACAATACTATTTTCGGAATAAATAATATCTTTCACTAAACGATACGAATATTTCATGCCTAATGGATCAAGCTCAGCCCAAGATGTGATTCTTGGAAAAGAGCTTTCCGAATATACTTGAAAATGGAAGCACAACTTTTGCTCTCTAACAGCGAAATATTAAGTTATAGAAATGCAGATCTTGCAGAGATATGCTACTCGTTCATAGCAGTTTAAAAAAAAAAGGCAGAGCTCAAAATCGCTAATTTTTGAGATCTCGTCGCCTCAGAGCAACAGTAATCTGACAGTAGTCTGATCCTAGAAATAACACTAAAATCTTACTGTTGCTCTGAGGCGACAATATGACGTTTTACGTTTCTAAAAGGAGTGAACGATACAAAAATTTTAATAATGCTTTTTATTTCTGGCTTAAGTGGAAAAACACGGAACAGAAAAAATCTGCCGATGACATCACAAATGATGAAATGCCATTCAGTGTTGCCATTCACAGGGCATAATATTTTATTCACATCTTTACTCACTTGAACTGGCAACGATATGGTTGATAGCAAGCGTAGAGCGCAATATTTGATTCGCTTCTTGATTATCATAACGTGGAAATGCGGTAGACATATGAACCAAAAGTATCATCTGTGACGTCATAAAGACCACGCCTTGTTTGAACAATCGGACATTTAAAAAAATTAAATAACTGTTGGGAAAATAAAATTATTTTCTGGGTCTTTTTTTCTTTTTTGCTTATTCTATCAATTTCAGTGACTAAAGTACTGGTACTTTTGACTGAAGGAAACAACCCCATTGTTCTCTGAAAGGGGGGAGAAAACATTTTTTCTTTGCCTTCTCCTGAAAACCTCCCTTCATAGAAGCATTAAACGTGCAGCTTTAAATTAGCGAATTTCTAAAAATACTGAGTCAAGAAACTTATCACATCCAGCTGCACAAGACAAGATTAAATACGAATCCTATTACGCTAGGAAATAAAAATGTCGTCTTCACTGTTCTCTTGACCAATGAAAGTCGGCGCCAGAGTGTTGCTGGATCAACAGACAACCACAACACAAGCGGAAACGAACGAATTTAGGTGGCTTCCTTAGTCCCGGAAATGCCAGGCAGTTCTTGGTCCGTGAAAGAAAACCTTTCCGTTTTCTTTCCAAATTAGAATGCTTAAATGGAACTGATTTCTTTTTAATTTACAAGCAGCGTCGCTGATAATTGAATTGGAATAAAAATGGCACTTAAATTCCAAACCGAAAATTGCAAGGACGCCGGCAGGGGCTCCCCGAACAAAAATTTTTGGAAGGGAAGAAATTTTAGTTTGCCGAATGAAACTCCAAATTTTGCCAATGATAAAATACGAGTGTGCCACAAAAGTAAGTGAAAAGGGACATTCGCGTATTCTTCCCCTAAATTTGCTGAATCTCCGGAAAAAATTTGCAGAATAAGGAAAATTTTGGGAGGTCTCAGTGATCTCTCTTCGGGGCACCCTAGGGCGTCTGGGGTGTTGTGATGCACCAGTACCCTCTAAAATGTATGAGGAGTGCATGGAACCCTACCACAAGTATGCAGAGGAAATTGAAGAAAAACAAAAGTATTTAGATTTCCCCCCAATTTTTTAAACAGTATGAAAGACTTTTCTTTTCAACGAAAAGCAGAGAATGTTAGTTTTGAGTCAAGAATTCAAGGATGAAAACGATGAACCGTATGGCCACGTTTAGCATGAAAAATTAGCAAGCGGCCAGTTGAGACGATTCTATCTGAATGTGTCCAGAAGGGGGGGAAAAGAAAAAGAACGAGGAGATGTTGAAGCGCATGTTTCGTTCATTTCGATACGCCTATGCTTCGAACTCGGAAAATTGGAATCTGAGAAGTAATAGATGACTCAGTATCCGCCTATGAACCGTATCTTCGACTCAAATACGAAAAGGCAAATCTAGGTCATTAATACTCGACAAGAAGACTTATTACGAATAGAACAAACTAAATTATTGTGCTTCTGTAACGTAAGATCATTACAACTGTCCGTCCTCGAACGCCGCGACTAGCACCGTTGAACGGTTCTATTTTAAAAAGGGGTGAAAGCTTGATTAAGAAAATGCACCATGGCAGCATTTCTGCTTTACCGATAAGGAAGGGGAAGAAATTAAAAAAAAAAAGTCTGTACTCAAACCAACACCTCTAATAAATGAATGTAACGGAAAACAAAAAAATAAGTAAATAACCTCACATTTGTTATTTCTCTTACCAATACCTCCCCTATTTTGATAAAATCATAAGTAACCTGACGCATGCCCAAATTCGAGGAAGGTCGCAGTTTAAAATATCAAACAAAATTAAATTCATTTAAAATTTAACGAAAAAAATATTTTTACTTAGTGGTTTCTTTTGTTTGCACTTTCTCATTGTAGAAAAAAGTACTTAACCCTCGCAGTCGGCAAGCCTGAGTAGGCTTATGGAATATAATTTTGAGTGGGCGTGGTCCTGCGTCGAGAAAATTTAATAACAGCTGTTTTTTGTCTATTATTCAGTAAAGTACTCATTTAGAGAATACTTCGTCTGGCTCTAATGAAAATTTCTTCGCTTTGGACGTGCTTACTTATGTGTGGGTTGACAAAAGCGAAATTCTTACAATGGCGCATTCCAATATGAGTTATAAACAGCGCAAACCCGCTTGCCTACCCTTATATTAACAAATGGAATCTTTTAAGCCCCCCCCCCCTCCTCCACCATCGGAAGACAACTTACCAGAGCCAGATTATGCAGCACTTAATGCAGGAAGGATTTCAAAAATAACCTCTTTCGGGATGACCCCCTCTCTCCTCCCAAATCGGACGCAAGATGTTACCTCTCACCAAAGTGTCAATGATTTAATATATTGATTCAAATCTATTCAATTTTAATCATTATAAAACCTTTGATTTAAATAATTTTTTGACTTAAATCCTAGACTATCTTGAAAGATATAAAGCTAATTATTTCTGTCCTTTCTTAGTCAGTACAATCTTCCTTAATTATTTTTGATTCTACCATTAAGATTTATCCTCACTTCTCCACACTCTGCAGCGCTTGAAAAAGAGTTTTTAATCTTCGATTTTATACACAGCAAATAAAGAAATCAACACGGGTTGGAAAATTTTGCTAAACTGTTATTTGTTTTCAAATTCATTTATAAATAACATTGATATGGTAAGTACAGCCTTTCCACACAGCTTTTTCTCAAATTAATGTTTTAAAGTTTGTGAAATAACACATACACTGCCGCGCTAAGCACATAAGTTAACTTTTTATCATAATTGAGTTATTATCACGAGGTTGTTCTTAATATCATATTTTGCCTAGTTCCAATGTTTTATGGTCATTTGTTAATGGGAAATATTTGTTTAAAATTCTGAAAAAACATGGAATAGGAATCAAATATATGGAAGCGCAAAACTTTAAAACGCAGTTTATCATTTTGAGATCACCTGCAGAAGTACGGCTTTTGTGCTTAGCACGGCAGTATAGCACAAAAGTGAAAATTCTCAAAAATTTAAAAAGCGTACGAATGAATTTAAATCCAAATAAATCGCTCCTTTTGCCACAAAACTCTTAAAAATGTTAGTTGACATAACTAGTACGTGGTGACATATAAACGATATAATCAATACTGAAACGTGAAAAAATTTCATTATTTCGAAACGGTGAACACTTTATTAAGTTTGTCACTTTAACATCCAAAATGTTAAAGTGATAGACTGATAGAGATCAGGACGTCACAGGCCAAACGCTTGTTTGTTTACCCCTGTCATCAAACCTTACTATTTTAGCAGTCTTCACCTACAAACATCTAGATCCAACAACTGTCGACTACATTGGCTCAAGAGAAAGGAGAATCAGACACAGTGACACAACCAGATTTTTTCTTTTGGAGAAGGGTTCATTACCCACATACATTTGCATGAACATTCTGGGATTGGCAACATGGCTCGAGAAAACCTAGGGTGACCTCTTTCTGCCAGGTTGAACGCCAACTCAGAACTCAAACGTCTACCGACCATCAAAATTACTTAAAATTCAGCACACTACTTGATATCTACGACCTTCGTCTAGAAACCTCGTCTTCCCAGTCTAAGACAAAACTAAAAAACCATGGAAAACCACCATAGGAATCTTATCCATCGCCGGAAGTACGTCATGGCTTCCAGCTCCTGTCATCGGATGAAAAATTCCTAGCAGGCAGCTAATCTATAAATTAGCATTTTCAGCTGTCTCGACAGTGCGTTGGCGTGTCTGAATCTACCGCTCCTTTTCCAAGGACGGTTTCATATTCAGCTACTCCAGAATTCAAGAGCGTGAAATATCTTTTTTGGGGAAAAAAGTTGAAATAAAAGAGAAAGAATCTCAAAAACATAAATAAAAGTAAAGCAGTGAAGTACCTAGCATGGGTGACACCCGGGGTGGTAATTTGTGGTGTAACCCCCCCCCCCTTCCCAAGCAAAAAAAAAATGTTAACATTCTATGTAAACATGAAGTTCATACAATTTTCAGTCTAAGTACTGACAATATCAACCTAATCCTAACCCTAGTATTCACTCCATAATGTGTGGGTTGGAAGAAAGGGGGGTTCCCCCTCCTCCCCGAAACATTTTCAAATTTGTAGTCTTGAAAATGCAATTTAGCTTCATATTTTTCTGAAGGTATCAATTACACTTTCGGTGTCACCCCCAGACGGGTGACACCCGGGGCGGACCCCCCCCCCCCCCGTAGTGACGCCACTGAATGAAATCACTATACCAGCTTTATTAATGCACAGATTGGAAAAACATTGCACACACGCGTTTCAGTGATACAAGGAACCCTTTTTTAATGCTTACGCAGAAAGTTCAATCTTTTTCTGGATTAGTCAGGAGATACCATGTAATCCAGAAGCATATCGCTCACAGACTACAATCAAGGCCGACGAGAGGCTGCGTTAGTCTAGTCGGAAACTAGGGGCCCGGCTCGGGATCGGAGTAGAATAAATTTTACAAGTTTTACGTGGGACTCATTATGTGGTATATGTTTATAGTTTTATGAGAATTATGGGGCCCGGCGAACAAACTGACAAGGGCACTGCGACCTCCCAAAAAAATTCAGTAAGCAACAACTTCATCAGTCAACATTGTTGGATTGTTTTAATGAACCGTAAGTAGGTACATTAAAATAAGTTGTATTTTGTTTCAAGTAATGCATAAGAGGAAAAAAAAACAAGGTAGCTAAAACAAGCCCCCCCCCCCCCTTTCTAAGTTCCACTAATTTATAGACATTGATTACATAAGTTATTGTTTTTCTCACTGAATTCTACAGCAATTCATGAAAGTATTTGTATAAGGTGTTTTTTTTTTCTTCTCAATTTTTCCACATAAGTAGTCACTCCGCATAAGTGGTCAAAAACTTTTACAAGTTATTCTAGTTTAATGTTTTGTAAATACTTACTATAGTAAAATCTCGTTATAACGGAACTTCAAGGTACCGCAAATTTTGTTCGCTGTAACGGGAATTTCTTTGTAATGGAATTCAAGCAACGAATTGGAAATTACAACTGGACTGAACATTTATTTCAAAAAACGGATTTTTCGTTGCATTATTATTCGTTGTAATGAGATTGTATTGCAGTTTTAACAACCTTAAACCGTTCACGTGAAAAATTGGGCACAAATTTTTATTATTTTTACAGGGGTGCTCCTTTAAACAAAGCTCATGTGCCTCAAATGTTCAATGAGCATTCTCGTTGGATCCCTGGTGCAATGGGTTTAAGAGATTCTTACCACTTTCTTTTTTTTTTTGAAGTAAGTTTATTTCAAATTTGAACAAAACATTGAAAACTTTACAGATTTGGTAAACTATTTTTGTGCGAGTTCCAATCAATTAAACAATATACTTTATTCAAGACAAATAAAGAAAATGTTCGACTTTTCCAAAACACTTTTTACAGAGATCTATGAACTTTTGAAAACAAAGAAAATTAAGAGATCCCGTTTTTGCTTCCGCTTCAACGTCAAGATTCAAACAGGTTGCTCTCTTGCAAACGAACACCCATAATTAGGGTAGACGTAAAACCTGTAATTACCACAGAGGCGTTTGCCCAAACATATCTTTAACGCAGATGAAAGAGTCAAGAAATTAAAGAGGGGCATAATAACAGTGCAGTTAGAAGTATATTGTTGCAACTAAATCAATATAACGAGACGAAATGCTTTTATGAGTTTTACTTGAAAAGGGATGCTATTGATTTTGTAGAAAAAAAATATTCAAATGTAAACATTTTCATCTTTTAGTATCTTTCGCTTCTATTATATTCTTTTTGTTCCGTTTTTGTGAGAGTTTATATATCTCAATGATTACTTAATTCAAATATTTGGCACAGTTTTAAAATTTTAAATGAATGTTCACAAACGTTCTGAACGTTCAAAAGTCTACAGCTCGTTAAAGCTAGATCTAACTAGAAATACTTTCCCCAATAAAACTGACAAGTTCTTGTTATACAGAAAAAAGTATGTGCAAAAGGGGAAAAGGAAACTAACATTAATTAACTTAAAAAACTAAGAAAATCAATAGATTACATTTTTTTGTTCGGTATTTATTAAATTTTATTACAATAATTTTTATAACATGTAATATTTTAAGTTTTTAATGAAAAAAAATCGTAAAATGTTAAATTTAGAAACTATTAACATAGTAAACTGCTAGGAATGAGGAAAAGACAACCAAAAAATTAAGTTGTATAAAGAGATAAGGTTCATAAATAATAACAATCACGAATTTTGCATGAAATTGATTCGATTTTCGTACCTGGACTTCTGCAAAAAGTCTGTAGTGACAAACGCTTATCACGTTTGTTCTAAATAGCTTTGATTCAATAAAGCTGGATTTTATTCTGTTTTTGACAATGTGATTATTTTGACAATTCATTAAAGCGGTTTATTCCATTAACCAGCGTCCACTGTAATTGAAATTATTTAAATGCCCGAGGCACGTTTTAAGCACCACTCCCGAAAGAATTTGGACCGCCCTTTGGAGAATCGAAAAACAGGAAATAAAAATTTTATACCATATTTTTACGTCAATTTTGTAATTTTTTTTCATATTTGTCTGCGATTTTTCCCCCCAATGATTTCTTTACTTATGCTAGTTATCTTTACATTTAAATTATATTTTAAGAAAATTTTATAAAAGAGCTACAATTAACTTATGTAACAGCTGTTTAATAACAAGGGTTTTTCTTTTTGGAAAAAGAAAATATCACTGGGCAGAGAAATGTTTCAAAATTTTTACTTGTCCGCCTGTCAAAAGGGGTTGCGAAACGCTGATTTGGTGTAAAAGCAAAACATAAATCATGCTTTGATTCTTCACAGTATGACAGCACTACGGCTCTACTTGATTGCAAAATGAAGGATCGTAATCCTCAACCTCCCCCCCCCCCCTCCTTTCTTTTTTATCGAACAAAAGCTAAGTAATGGACACTACCAAAACAAATGGTTATTTTTAGGCTCAAAATTAATCATTTGAACATTTGTTCAGAATTAATTTAGTATTGGCACGAGTTTCGGGATTAGCAGCAGTGAGCCGGCATGAACATCGAACATGCAGATCCAGATGAGTTTATTCTTTTTTTTTTTTTTTTTTTTTTTTCCGTCTGGCTCATTTCATAATAAAAAAAAACACATTTACAGGCAGTATGAGTTTTCCAACAATACTAAGAGGCAGCTGCCCTATACTTCCGCACCTCTCTTCCGCAAAAACAAGTTTTCGATATTTTAATCCTCTTTTCTTTTACATGTAAAATTTCTTCATTCTCTCCAGCTTAGTTTAACAAAGAATTTTCGCTTAAAACTTCCTTTGCATAGTAATTGATGAATTTAAGTTTTTGAACTTCATATACTGATAAATTTATTTTTAACCAAAAACTACTCGTTGCAATAAAATGTTGACTTTTGTTGCAATAAGTTTCTTTCAATTGCACAAACGGCAATATCAACTGCGACACGTGTTTCGTGATTGCATAGAGCTCGTCCGTTGGATCTTTTTTGCTTCGGAAAAATAGATTAAGGTCTGAAAGAACATGAATGGACGGAGAAGGAATTTTTGAACCCGAAGAAAAATCTTGAAAAGAAAACTTTTTTTCACTGATTTTCTGCAAATGTATATTCAGTTAAATGTTAGGAATTATGAAGGATGAGTAGAACCAGACTGAATCTTTGGGATTTTTCTTCATTTTATTAGCATCACGGTGAAAGACTACTGTATTTGATTTCAATTCCCAATAAGAAGATTCATTTCTTTCTGCTGTTTGTGTAATTTTAACGTTACTTTGTTTATGATAAAAAACAGATTCTTAAAGTACTATTACATTACTGAAATCAGGCTCAAAGTTAAGCACTATACACATCATTATAAATAGAATAATTCATAGAATGATTAGTAGAATATATACCCCTGCATATTTTTTTCCATGCGATAATGTCGCAAGGGAACTTTCTGAAATTTAGTTTTAAGTGTAGAAAAATTTGAGCGATCATTCAGCTTTTTTTTTACACACTACTTGCTCTAAATATGAGCAGCTTCCCCTCAAACTTGAAACTTTTTTTTTTTCGTATTAAGATGAGATACACCGCAACTTCGGATATATCTCTTCATTTTTAATTGAGATTTTATACATCACTAACGTTGTATACGAATGAATATTAATTTTGAAACGCCCCTCCGCTGGCAGTTTGTTTCAAATTTAGACTGGATATGAGAATGAAAAATGTTCAATGAAAAATATAATTAAACATAATTTCAATTTATCAAACTTTCTACTTAAAAAAATAATTGCGGGGAGGCAGTAGCGGATTTAAGGGTTTGTTGCAGGGGCGTACACAGAATTTTCGGGGCTTGTTAAATGACTTTTACGGGCCTGCCTCCATATTGTTTACCCCTACGTCCCTACATATATTGCACTCCTCATTTTATAAAAATCCCTGGTCCCCTTCAAACTTGGGCCCGACCAACAGGCGTCCCTGGTTGGGGGCCCATCGCATTACATTTTTGGGGCCCTTTGTTTGTCACAGCAGGACTGTCCGAAGAGGGGGGAACGGGGAGATTGCCTCGGGTGCTAAGATAAGAAAAGGTACCACAAACTACGTTTTGCTGCATTACAACTCATTTTTCCTCCTTAAAAATAAGTTTATTCAATGTTAACACATTACATTTATTTCTTGTTTTTTACGATGCACAAATTTTAGATTACAAGATCAATCATGTGATAATTAATATGAAAATGTTGGGTACTTTATTATACGCTCCCAATTCTGTGTGTATGGGGGGGGCAGAAAATTTTCGCCCAGGGCACTGTCATTTCTTAAGACGGCCCTGAGTCACAGAACTATATAAAACACTTGTGTGCAATTTTTGAATCCCCTGCGATGCCCCTAGACGAAGGGGGCCCCATCACAACTGCGACATGGCAAAAAAAAAAAAAACCGCTGAGGGCAGGGAGTCTTATTCTTCGTTCAGTGGGGGGTGAATACCTAATTAGCAATTGAATTGGAGCTTAATGTTCCTCAATGAAGTTCATTTAATTTGTTTTGCCCAGAAATTAGTGAACAATTGCACACATTGCACAAGTAAAATGTACAGCTACATGAAGTAAATTATAATGAACGTTGAACGGTGCACTTTTAAAACTTTCCATCAATTTAAACATGAATTCACTCAATTTTCAGAAGGCTAAAAGAAATAATTACCCTAAAATTATGGTGGTACTCTTTGGCAACATCTTCGGGGCGAGCGGAGGTAGTGCAAGCGCGAATTCCAACTATCCTTGCGGACTTGCTGAGCCGTAAGCACGTCGTAATAGTCTTGAACAACATGGCCGAATATACAAAACGTCGACAACACACACAAAAAGAGAAAAAAACCACTAAAAAAATGCGAGGAGGGGAATGCTTCGAAAGCGCGAAGTTATTTATACTTCCTACGCTGCGGAATGGAATCGGTGGAGTGCTTTCTAGCTAACGTGGCGGGGACTAGCAGCTAGTCATCATGGATTGATGCTCAGAGGAAAACGGGACGTGCTTTTCTATTGGTTCACCAGGGGGCGTCTTGCTACAGAGCGGGCTGTTTGGTTTTTGTTTGAGGGGAGTGAAGTATGCTGAAAGAATTTCTTTTATCTTCGAAATGGGGGATTGTGTGGGGATCCTGAGAAGTGTCAAGTCCTTTATTTTATTTAAAGAATCAGTGTCACGTGTTTGACGTAGTTGACTGCATTGTGAAAGAGTGTTTGCGCCGGTCACTGATTGCATGAAGGACAATTACTGAACGAATTAGTTATAAAATTAATCATTTTATTGACTCAAGTGAAGGGAGAAAATTTGGCGTAGGTGTGCTAAAATTTCAATCAGAAATATTAATTTTGTTTATTTATTTATCTTTTGGTTATTATTTTATTTATTTATTATAATTAGTAGAATTCTAAAAACAAGTTCAATTTTTAAAGAATTTTTTAGTACGTCGTTTTCTTAATTAAAAAAAATACTAATTGATTTTGTGCTTCCTAATTCTTCAAGCTCGTGTGCACTACAACTGTAAAAATGGAAGATTTTCGCTCGACATTGAATTTGAAACTGAGTCCAATAATGAGAGGTCTGCGTTAAGACGTTTCGGGTTTACATAATTACACTTGTATGGTCACCGAAACCAGGGGCGGACTGGCCACGTGTGAGATGTGGAAAATTCCACATGGGCCGTCCTTAACTCGGGCCGTTTTCTGTGCATTCAATGTGTACGTGCAGTTTTCCTCAATTTTATTTTTAAAAAAAGTTTTTAGCTAGGCCGGCCGTTCTTGTGTCGAGGGCTGCAGCCAGAACTGCTCTTTTTTGGGTGGGAGGGGGGGGGGAGCGGAGGGAGAGGAGGACAGCCGCTCCTTTTCCAACGGTCACTCTCAGGACGTTACTCTGTTCTTGCCTAACTATTACCGTATCTTGTTACGTAGGGAAAACGAAACAATGTCTTTGTTGGGTGGTCTTCGTCCGAAGCGAAGCCTTCAGGGTCCGTGGGTGTCTCTCGTATCTGTTCGGGATTGATGTTTCCTGGAATTCTGGAAAGGGGTTTTTTTGGGGGTGGGGATCTTTTTTGTGGCCATCTGAGACGATCTGAGACTGTCTGGGAAATGATTACATTGACCCTTTTTCAAATGAAATAAGAGAAAGGCGCCATCCTAAGAATAGAATGAATAGGAGCAAAACGTCTGCTAAAAAGCTTTTTTTTTTTTTTCTTTTCATCCTTCGTTTTTTTTTTTTTTTTTTCCCCCAGCACTTTGCAATAGATAGATCCACGACTTTCTCAACCAATTAGATAATTTTGAGAACTCCACAATTTTGTCTCCGAGGAAAAAAACGAGTCATTTGTTATACACCGTGTTGACTGCTCAATGGGATTGCATGTGTTTTAAATTCAAGGGTGACAAGAATTTTTTTTTAGGTAAGTTTAATATTTTTAATCATCATGTGTTTTTTAATTTTTTTTTTTTTTTTTTTTTTTGTCATCAACACTTTAAATAATAAGAACTTGAACTGTCAGTTATAATTATAACAAATTGACGGTGTTACACAAAAATGGGTCAACCCACCAAGCAGTACTTTTGAGTAAATTGAGTTCTAAACTGAACTTCATAGATGGCATATTAATAGAAATCGTCTTTTTATCCCCGTAGTGTATCAGTTTATATGCCAACCTATGTGAATAACTCATTATTTTTTTGAAAATTTTTGTTAGATAACTCATTTTTGTATAACACCGTCCAATTCATCTATTTTCGTTTAGCAAAGATAAAATTTATAAAAGTACAAACAGTATAAATATTTAAAACAGTGATTTCCAACATTTTTTTATCCGTCGCCCCCTTACCTTTTTCCTTGAAAAAAGCAAATTTTAGAGGAACGTAAAATCGATATTAGGTATTTTTTGCATACAGTGAAACCTGTGTAAGTTGACCACTCGCGGTGCAGTACTTTGGTGGTCAACTTATAAAGGGCAGTAATGATTTTTTAAAATATTTTTTGTCATTTCTCGCACCATGTATTCATTTTTCGAGGAATTCACCCTTATTACTCTTTCTGTTCAACTAACTTTCATTGTTTAACATTATTGAAAGTGAAACCATAATTAAAAATACTATTCAAATAGTTTTATTATTTTTTCCTTGTTTTAAACTATATTAGACGCCATAGTTTTAGAAATTCCATATGTGGCAGCTAATTTTCTCTGGCTTTCTCCTTTTTGAATTCATTATAATATTTCATACTTTTTGTTAATTTCAAGTTCAAAACTTTCTTTTTGAAGCCTTTTTATGTAACACTTACAGCCCAAAGAGCAACAAGCTCGACTCGCTCAGTTCATAAAGGCAAAATTAAAATGTCCTATATCTTAATCCCTTACACTCGAAATAAGCCAGAAGGGCTCTTTAGCAAGCCTATATCTGCGTACTCGCAGTGCGGGGGGGGGGGGCTCACTTCCTCAAGGGGGCTGACGGCCCTAGAAATTGAAGGAAAAAAACTAGCATTGAGACTTATTAACTTTACAAATAGACACTGGGCCTACCCATTTTGTTGCAGAGGGCCCAAAATGTACAGATCCGGGCCTTAGCGCAATTCCAGAATTGCCACAACCTATTGCAACTGAAAGAAAACACTTAGTACTTTTCTACTGACACCTATTTTTATTGAACAAAGTATAAAAAACTATCTCAAATAGAACAACAAATGTAAAACAAGTTTGGAGAATAAAGGGCCCCTGACCGAAACACGCACTTTTGTAAGCTTTATTGGAAATTTAAGCTTTTTGTAACAAGGTTTCATTTCACAGATATTATTGGTGAAATGAACTTCCTTAATTACTTAGTTTTTAATTATTTAAAATTGAGAGGAAGAAGAATCCAGAGAGCCATGACTTATTTACAGGTTCGGGGGGCTCGTCACAATGCGTTTTTGTGGACTCTTTTGTCTACAGTAGGTAAAGCATTTACTGTGTGCATCATAAGGCGGCTCAAACGGGGGGGGGGGGGGGGTGCAACTGCCCCTTCACCTTTAAAATTAAAGGGCCTTTGCCCTTAAGTTTTCTAAGTTCAAAATTAACGATGGATCAAAAATGATAAAATTGATCGATTCACGTGCTTAACGAACGAAGAAATGACTCAATAAGTGTGGGTTCTGTATTTCTCTAGAGTTTTTATTTCATACAAAGTAAAATGGAGCTTTAAATTGGAAGAGTCTACTGCGGCCATTTATCCTGGTTTTTGAGGTCGAGTCCCGAGTTTTTTTGGATGTCATTTAATCAATAATAACGTTAAACTTGAAATCATAAAAAAGTCAACTGTAAGGGCACCGCTCACCTAACCTGTATCCTACTCTCATACCTACTTTGATCCCCTACTATTTTGGTGCATCAGCCGCCTATGATATGGATTTTTCAGTCCCCTTCCAATACCTATTGTGGTAAGAACTGCTCGCAATTGCGACGCGACGTGGTAAATCCTTTACGAACAACTAAAGTTACAACATCTCCAGTAAGTTATATTTCGTATAACTCAAGTTAATACAACTTTACCAACTAGTCCAATAATCTACATGTTTAATCAAGCTGCCCGATGTGTGTTTTCCTGGTTTTCTCCTATTCAATAAGCAAATACAAGGCAGCCACGCTAGGAAGTAGAAAGCAAAGGAAAGTAAGTTATCAATACCCAGGAATTCTCAGCTTTTTGCTGTTTTGCCAATCCTAGTATGTTAATATAACGTACAGTAATTTGTCCTGCATACGCCAACACAAGGACCGACCAAAAAATGTATGAATGAAAAACGTATAAATGAAATGCACCTTTATTTTAAATCAATACACTTTGAAGGAGAAAAAAATGTAAAACTAGGAGGTTTTTCGTAGAATTTATGATTTTCGAAACTCCTTTCAATATTGTTTCTAATATTTTAACATGCTTTTTTGTCACATTTGATTCGATGATGACATTTTTTTAGTTTCAATATGAAGTTAAGTTATTCATTTATCATTGTATTTTATTTCTTTATTTACTTATTCATTTATTTTTGCTCCTAGACAAACTTTTTCAAGCGATCACTTTACAGCTTAACTCTTCGACTAAAATAAAGCTGTAAAAGCCTGAAAATTGAGTCCATCACTTTGGGCATCAACGAACTATCTTATGACAACATATTACACTTGGCACAGTCAGTCAGTGACGGATACAAGGGTCATGGGAGCCATGACCCCCTCTAATAGTCCACATAGTGTTCAAACACTATATGAATAAAATGGAAATAATTTCAGTTTTATTTTCAATTCATTAATTATTATTTTTGAAAGTAAATTTTTGTAAGTTTTTCTTTCATTGCTTATGAAATTAATTTGCAACGTTTATGCCTATTACAAAGGAGCCCTATTCCTGACCGATTCCGTGCTTTTTATTGACACCCAGGGGCGTGCGCAAGGCGGGGGGCGAAGGAACACTTCTTGGCCGGAGCCTGAAGGGGGCCCGAGATTTTTCATATGAGTGGTGAAATATATGTAAGGACGTAGTGGTAAACAATACGGAGTAGGGCCCGTGAAAGTTCTTTGTGACGGGCCCCTAAATTTCTGTGCACACACCTGTTGACACGTAAGCATTTTAAGAAAGTTTTCGTGCCTAAAACCATAGGTTCGTTCAGAGGGGGGGGGGGAGAGGAATTTTTGAGCATACCACCCCCCCCCCGCCCTAAAATGGTAGTCTGTATCCGTCCCTGCTGGACATAGTCAGTGTCAACACAGGAATAATGTCGTGTAGTAAAAGTGATTTTGGGTTTTTACGCTCACAAGGGTGCCCCGAACTTTTATTTTAATTGTTAAATAGGGTAGACCGACCAGTGAGTGAACACCACCCAGTGAATGAACAGCGCGTCATTTTAAAAAAAAATAAGCTTCCAAAAAATTTTTTCTGAATAAATTCACTACATAAGCGTTCTTTATTGATATTCTAAGCTATCTGACACCTGATTGGTTACTTGGTTTACGTATTTTTTTCCTGGAGAAAGTTTGAAATTTTTACTGCCGTGAATCGTTCTGTCTCTCTTTCAAAATAATAAGGCTGGTTTCGCGCTAGCAACTATTTTGATACATATTATTTTTATCGATTAAATTTTACTTTTTAACTCTACGAAAGAAAAATTAAGTATACATATTTAGGCTATGGATTTAAATTGTTTCAGTCAATGCAGAATGCGTAGATTTTCAGGTTCAGTCACTGGATACGAAAAATTGCGAAAACCCAGTGAATGAACAATGGCAAAATTTCTTTTGATTTAAAAAGAAATTTGAAGTTTCTTTGAGATATTTTCATTTTCGTACTTTTTTGTAATGCAGATAGTTTTATATGCTTATTTATTTATGTATTTCATTATATTTTTTATAATTTCTTTATTTTTGTCTTTGCAAACAATGCACTTTTTACTGAGTTTTATCTTTTATCTATCTATATCTCTATCTGTATATTAACCTACCTACCTACATCTATCTTTCTATATCTTTATCTCTCTTGATAGATAGACAGGTAGATAGAGAGAAAGAGAAATAGAAATATATATACAAAGAGAGAGAATAGATAGGTAGATATGTATGTATGTTTGTATATAGAGAGATAGATAAATAGATAGAGGACGATATAGAGATAGATATATAAAAAATAAGAGGTAAATAGATATATAGGTAGATAAATATAGAGATAGAGTAGGTAGGTAGATAGATAGATCGATAGATTTATTGATAGATAAATAGATAGGTAGTGGTTAATAGATAGAGAGGTAAATAGAGAGACTAATATAGAGATAGATGGCTGGGTAGAGAGACTGATATAGAGATGGATAGTAGATATATAGACAGATAGATAGACCGATAGATATAGATAGGTGGATAAATATAGATAAGTAGATGTATTGATAAGGAGATAGTTCGATAGATAGACAGGTAAAAAAGCAGGTAGATAGATAGATAAATAGATTGATTAGGATAATAGATTGGTAGATATTTAGATGTACAGACAGATAAATAAGTAGATAGTTAGATAGACAGATAGATAGATAAGTAGATAAGTAGATAGATAAGTAGGCAAATCGATCGATAAGTAAATAGATAAATAAGTAGATAGATAGATAAGATGTATAAATAGATCCGTAGGAAGATATATAGATAGATAGATAAATATATAGATAGCTAGATGCAGATAAGTAGATAGATAGAAAAATAGATAGAAAGGTATATTGATAGATGGATAGAGATATAAAAGATAGATATAGATAGATAGATAGATAGATATAGTTATATAAATAGATAGATAGATAAATAGATATAGATAGTTATATAGATAGATAGATAGATCTCAAAGAAACTTAGTTTCTTTTTGAATCAAAATTTATCATGTTCATTCACTGGACCAATTTGTGTTCATTTACTGGTTCGAGGTTCACTGGGTCGTTGTGCCATTTTTTCTTTAAACACCTAAAAAAGTCGGAAGCGGTACCATTTAAGTTCTCGCGATTTTTTAGAGAAATTTACATAGATCAATTAAAATGTTTTAACTATTACGATCTGTATAGTATAGAATTTAAAATTACTATGATTTTTAAAAAATGAAATTGTGTTTAACTGTTCATTCACTGGTCGGTCTACCCTACACCATCCTTTTGTACATAAACAATGTTAAATTCAAAAAAACATGGGATGACGCATGCGAAAATGTACAAACAACTCACATGGGTAAGCATTCAATTTTGGTATACACAGAAGAAAATAATTCGGTGCCCCGAAAAGAAATTTTTAGAAAGGAGGAAAATTTCAGTTTGCCGAATAAAACTCCAAATTTCGCCGAATGCAGATAAATTTGTTGAATGAAACTCCAAATTTTGCCAAATGATGACAACTTTGCCAAATCGACAGACAAAATTTGCCGAATAAAGATATTTTTAGGAGGTCACAGTGACCTCCCATCATCCCTTCACTCATGAGAGATGGACTCATGAAATAATATATTGTAGAGTTTTTGCTGTAATTCCTCTAAAATATGTTGTTTTTTTGAATACCACATCTTAAGAGTTCGAGTTTTTTCTAAACAACACACACAAATTTCATTTTTACTAACATTAGCTTTGTGTCAGCGTTCACTCTTCAATTTTTAATAAATATGAATTTATTATGTATAGTGGTACCCACACGGCTTTGCCCGTAGTAGAAAATCAAAAGGTAATTTGGTTCGCCTGTATATTTACAAATAATGGATGATGAATTGCTCGCCAATTTCTATGTTAAATGACTCGCCCATGTTACGGTTTCACGTTATGATAATTCCGTAATTTACTATTCCACGTTGTGATAGTTTTCTAGGTAAAATTTTCTTAAAGTTGAAATAGAAAAAGAACAAAGTCGAATTTTCGAAAAATCGCTTCGAGGTGCACACCCCCATGCTACAAACTAACTTTGTGCCAAATTTCATGAAAATCGGCTGTTCGGTCTAGGTGCTATGCGCGTCACAGAGATCCAGACATCCAGACAGACAGAGATCCAGGTAGACTTTCAGGTTTATTATTAGTAAAGATAAACCTATGTGTGTGAAAAGGTATATTTGATAAAGGTACGAGTTAAAGGTAATACAATATCTGTATAACTGTGGATCTAGTCATTATTTGGATTTCTTTTATCATGAGTGTTATGCCCTTCCCATGAATGTTACCTGTTAAAGGTAACACTTATGAGATTTATAGAATTCTTCGCTGGAATAAATTGTATCGGTGTTTTTGAAAATTTAATTAGGTATCTTGTATTCTTAGCAAAAAATACATTACTGCCTAATTGTACAATTTTTTCTTTCAAAAATACTACAAAATAAATGGGTAAAACTCATGAGAGATGATTAAATACATTTCTCATTGAATTGTACATTCCAATATACAACATATAAAGAACTATATCAATTTTTAGACTTACACATCCTAAGAGGAAACAAATATGGCTTCCCTAACACTATTGATAGCTACAGTAAAAAAAATATTTCTCACATAAAAAATATTTAATTCCCCCTTATAGGAGCACACGTGAACAACTGAAGACATTTTTAAAAAATTCCTTAAAGTAAAGAAATAAATTTTTTAACTCTGAAATAATTTCATTGCACAAAGAAAAGATTACTAGACGACCTGTGCGGAACTCCGCACTGTGCTCTTTAAAAATTTCATAGAAAGAACATTATGAAGAAGAACCGAAAAAAGTAAGCGCACAAGAGAAGGCATGTAATTTGAAGACATCAGTAACAAAACCTCGTTAAATACAACACTGAGATAATTTGATCATCGCTCACCTTTTGGTTGTACGTATTTTCAATGCAAACCTAAATATCATTAAAAGTGTGGCTGAGTGACTCGTGAAAAAGCAGTAATTTTGCATGTGAAAAAACAGGTTGTGGCAAATACAGTCCTGCCCATGTGAGCATCTGACGGGGAAAAAAAAAGAAACATTAAAGAGATATTTATTGGCACGGATTCGAACTGGCGCCATTCTGATTAACAGAACGACACTCCAACAAACCTAGCAATTGAGCCTTCCTCTTCGAATGCTATTCATTGAAGGAATGCGTAGTAAAAAACAGCAAAAAAAGTTTTTGTCGAAAAAAAATAAGATCATGCGTCTATATTTTGTAATTAGTCAGCATGATACGATTTAAAATTATTCGTAAAACATGGAATTTGATTAAATAATGAGGAAGATCTTACGTAGCGATTGAAACAAGCATTCTAGAGAAGTAATAAATTCGATTGAAAATAAGTGTTTTTATTTTTGAATATTGAACAATTTCCCATAGTAGGCTGCTTTAACCGTTATGGCTTAAATGCTCGCATATGTTTTTCTTTTAATCGAACACTTAAAATTCGAAACGAAAACCAGTTGAACTGAGTCCGTTTTTTAAGTGTAATTTTTCGAACGTAGACAAAATGTTTTTCTTTTTTTTTCTTTTTTTTTTTTTTCAGCCGAAAGAAGATTAGTAGGAAATGATTTCTTGCTAATTAAGATGATAATAATTTTAATGTTTTGTATCGTATTCGAATAAATAATTAAAGTTTTAGTGGGTGAAACTCGTAGTTTCAATTTCGCGTAGTATTTTTTCATTTGTACAAAAGGTCGAACACTGCTATTAGAAAAATCTACATTTCAGCATACAGTGAACATGTTTTTCTGCTAAAAAGGATTCCCTTGACGCTCTACTGAAAAAAACTTATCAATTTAACCGGACAACTAAATCCAGTGCTTTTAAGCTTTATTTAAAAAAAAACACACACACACACACACACACGCAGGTTATTTAAATTTTTTTTCCTTGCCGAAAGGAAGATCTCGCATAATAGCAGAACGTGTTCATCATTTAACAGCACGGTTAAAATGCAAAATAATTTGAAGTAAATTCTTTTTTAACCGTAGCTTTTCGAATGTAGTGAAAATGTGATAAACTATGTTTTTTTGTCCGTTTTTTAAGTGTAATTTTTCGAACGTAGACAAAATGTATTTTTTTTTCAGCAGAAAGCAGAGGAGTAGAAAATGATTTCTTACTAATGAAGTTGATAATAATTTTAATGTTTTATATCGTATTCGCGCGAATAAAAGAAATAAAGGTTTACTGGGTGAAACTCGTAGTTTTAATTTGGCGTAGTATTTTTAACCGACTTCAAAAAGGAGGCGGTTATCAGTTCATACCGTATGTATGTTTTTTTTTTTTTTTGTTTATCCACTTATAGCGTCTCACCTAGTGAACCGATTTCGATGATTCTTTTTTTAATGGATAGAGGATGGTTCAACTTAGGCCCCATTACTTTATTTGACCATATTTGTTCTTTAGAAAAAAAGTTATGTGCAAAAAACAGTAAATTTCCCTATTAAATGATTAAAATCATATTGTAGCGAAGTTCGCACTTTGCATCCGTGGATAACGGTGGCTCAGTGGTAGAATTCTCGTCTCCCACACGAGCGACCCGGGTTCAAATCCCGACTAGGACAAAGTGGGTTTTACTAAAATTTTGTTTCTACTGTTTCCCGTATTTTCTCGAATGTTCTATTAATTTTTGTATCATTTCAAGTCTGGAAAGTTCCAGCACTTTTTCAAGTTGCATATAAGGAGATGTAACGTTCATTCGTGGTTCTGAATAAAGATCTCGAGTTGAGACTAACGAGTATTCGCTTCATTTGGCTTTCACATTGTCTTCGCTATCTTCATCTACGCGGCAATATGAAACCCATTGTTATAAAAGTTTGGTGCCATATAACTGTAACATTAATTGTAATGATAATTTTGAATAAAAGCTTCTAAAGCAATACAGTGATATAGAGCCGCACTTCTTACTAGGTAACTTCTTGCTTTTACTGAAATATCTACATTTACACTAAAAAGAATGAAATAAAAAAATTTTGAAAAAAAAAATAGAACCGACTTCAAAATTGCTCTAAAAAGTGAAAAATAATTTTATTCTTTAAACACCATCGATAATACTTTTAAACATAATTTTTGAAGTTGGCGCAAAAACAAAAAGTAAAATCCATTGTAACCATGCTTCGTTCATATTTTTATCAAAAAATCATCCAAACTTAGGAACGAAACATTTATATCGTTACTCAAATATGCTGTCATCAATGCGTAATGCATGTGGTAGTGAAGAAACTGGACGTGGTTAAATTTATACTTGTAGTTGAGTTATGGCTGTGAATGATTTTATCGATCGTTTTTGCGCCAACTTCAAAAATTATGTTTAAAAGTATTATCGATGGTGTTTAAAAAATAAAATTATTTTTCACTTTTTAGAGCAATTTTGAAGTCGGTTCTATTTTTTTTTTTCAAATTTTTTTTTTTTTTCATTTGTACAAAAGGTCGAACACTGCTATTAGAAACATCTACATTTCAGCATACAATGAAAATGTTTTTCTGCAGAAAAAGGATTTCCTTGAAGTAAATCTAATATTTTTTTATGCTTACATTATGCTGAGTGGTCTGGATGTAATTAAAGCTTAGAAAAAAGATCACCCTTCGATTAACAGTCAACTTATCCGAATGATAACTATAGCCTGCATAAAGGAGTCAAAACACCAAGTAGCATTCCCACTGCATTAATTTTATTACGTGTGTATGTTATGATTACATATAATGTGTAATATTAATGTAAATTTGATATTATGTCGGATAGCCCAAGCTTGCTCGAAGTTCAGACAGTTTATAGCGGAACGCTCTACCGAAAAAAACTTATCATTTTAACCGAACAACTAAATTCAGTGCTTTTAAGGTTTATGAAAATATAAACACACACACACACACACACACACACACACACAGGCTATTATTATTATTATTATTTGCCAAAAGCGACGTAAAAAATTGGAAAATTGTATTAGAACTTTGCTTAAAAAAAAAAAAAAAATCTGCATAAGAACTTCAAGCTGCATCAAGGTTTTGAAATAGCAAGAGGCGTTTCCGAAAACTTGGTTTTTCGACCGTAAGTCTATTTTTCGTCATTAGCCAGCCTGACAAGTTTTAAAAAGAGAGGGGAATAATATATAAGATGAGATATTAAAGAGAAATGTTTTTATTTTTGAAAATATTTACAATTTGAACCGGCTGCTTGAACCGTTATGACTTAGATGGCAGCCCGTGTTCATCATTTAACAGCACGGTTAAAATACAAAATAAATTGAACTCTGCTCTTTTTTAAGCGTACCTTTTTGAATGTAGTAAAAATGCGATAAGCTATTTTTTTTTTTCTTTTTGCAAAAAGAAGAAAAATTATATATTTTATCCTTCAAATTGAGGTAGTAATTTTTCTATTTGTACGAAGAGTCAAAAACTCATTCGAAGAATATAGATTTCAATACACGATTTATTATTTTTTTCTAAACAAAAAAAAATTTCTATTGTAGTCTGAAATCTTAAACCTGATACTTATATTTTCACTTACATTATGCCTTAATTTTCTTACCAAAGCCAAAGCTTTTTTGAAAAAAAAAAAAAAAAAAACTTACAATTCAGAAGTAATTTAGCACAATGTTACATCAAGTTTTCATAACAGCAAGAAGCGTTTCCTTCTCATTTAATCTATTCCCTCATATTTGTTATTCACTTAATTAAGTGGTCATGTAATGCGCGATATTTCTCTAATCTTTTGATGCGGACTGTCCGGACGTGGGCCCGAACACTCATTCTCCTGGCTACCAGGACAATACTCTGCCGATCAAGCTATTCAGCTGTGTCGGTCATAGTGCAAGTTAAAGTTATAAGTTTAACCGAAAACCTCATTCTGGTTCTTTAAAACGGGTGTTTTGGTAGAAAAAAAACAATTTTTAGACCGTGGGTCTATTTTTCGTCAGTAGCCAGCACGATAAGCTTTAAAATAAGATGTAAATCAGAGAAATCAATCAAGAATTGAGGAAAATCTGGCGTAGAAACCAAAAACAGGCTACAGAAATAATATGTAAGGATTTAATCATGGGGACACTTTTGCTCTGAGAAACTAATAATATTTTTTGAGAAATAAATAAATAAAAAAAAAATATATAATAAAAGCACATGATTAATAAATGTACACGTGTGTCCCCCTTTCCCCTACAGCAAAAATTAAAAACACATTCTAAATGAATTAATTAAAAAATCTTTTGTATCAGAAATTCTGAAGTTTAATATGATTCACAAAATAGCTAGTGGTATACATTCAAGGCATATAAAAGGGACCGAATCCTACCGCCGTGTAACAGCATTGCCTTACATTGCTCATTCCGTATACTGCATACACATTACAACTATCACCCAGATTTTAACAATAAAAAACATAGTAGGGAAAAGTGAGGCAAAGTAAAATAGTTAAAATGACTGAACTTTTCCAAAATGAACAAATTGGAAATTCGTTTTGAAAAAAGAAAGAGTATTGTATTTCACAATAAAATTTACATTGAAACAGTTTTTTTACTTTTGGCAATAAATTTGAGCCCCCCCCCCCCCCAAAAAAAAAAAATCACTTTTTTTTTTCATGGAGCAAAGTGAAAATTAAAATATTTTTTGAATAAAATTTGTTTTATTCGATTTAAAAAAAATTTTTTTTTTCGAATGAAGCAGTACATAAAAGGTTTAATGAATAAATGAAAAGTTATTGAAACAATAAACGAAAATCAAATAAGTAAATTAATTAATATACGAAGAAAAATAAATGAGTGATTAAAAGAGTGAATGAATAAGAAAATAAATGAATGAATGAATAAATTATTTAATTAAAAAATAAAGGGGCATAAATGAATAAACTAATAAGTGAATACGTAAGTGATTTAGTAAATAATTGAGTGAGTAAACAAAACAAACTATTTCACTTTGTCCCACATGTACTTGACTAATTGTACGAAATATTTAAAATACAAGTAAGCTTAATAATAGCTAAATAAATACTGCACCGAATATTAGAAGGTGTCACTTAATATTTAAAATGTTAAAAATATGAACTTTATCATTTTATAATTACAAAAATAATTTTTGACTTACGGGAAAATATTACAATATGAGTATCAATTTTTGAAAATCGCCTGTATTGTCAATCACACTGTTTAACTTTCGGTGTTATTATTTTCCTGGCTGGAATAGACTACATGTGTTATTATATAGTCAAAATATTACCAGATAGGTGACGCCAAAAGCGGAGTAAATATTTCCCCATTTCGCTTTGCCCCGCTATTTCACTTTGCCCTACATTCCCCTACTATTAATGTCTGTTTCTTTGATAATATAACAGAGTTAATTTAACAAATGGCTCTTTTCAGGTCCAAACGAAACTGCAATTTGTTGCTGAAAAGAAAGTGTTTCTGTACAAAAGTGTGAGTGTATCTGTACATAAGTGCAAGATTAATATTATGGGCTTAACTGGTCTACTTAACAAAAGTACTTGATGGACCGCTTGCAGCTTCTGAGCTACAACTATGACACTTCGTGCAAGATGCTTTTTTTTCCGGAGAAAAAAGAGAAAACAATCAAAATAGCTATTTTTTCAAAAATAATTTATTAAACATAATTACATTTTTCAATCGCACAAAATTCCATCACATAACAAAAGTGCAGAGAAAAATATTGTTTACAATAAATTCTTAAATAACTAATATAATTCACTTAATATGTAAAAAATAGATGGCCTTTTAAAAATTTAAAAACAGGTATTTTAAATTGTTCGTCGGTTAAAGATTTGAGAAAATTGAAAATTGAGTGAGGATTCATGAAGCGCGTAATTAATGGGGTCGTATCCAAAATTTTACAACTATTTTTTTCTGAAAGAGCATGCTTAAAAACATAGAATTTGACCATTTTTTAAATAATCTGTTTAAGTTTAATATTTTTAAAAAAATTACTTAAATCGGTGCTTTTTCATCGTTTAACGCTTCAGCCGATGACATCACAAATGATGAAATGCTATTCAGTGTTGCCATTCATGGTCCAAAATATTTAATTCGCAACTTTACTCACGTGTATTGGCAACGATATGGATGATAGCAAGCGTAGAGCGCAATGATTCATTCGCTTCTTGATTATCATAACGTAGAAATGCTGTAGAAAGACGCGCCATAGTGCATCATTTGTGACGTCATAAAGACCACGCCTTGTTTGAAGAATCGGACATTTAAAAAAATTAATTAAAAAATAACTGTTGGGAAAATGAAAGTTTTTTCTGAGTCCATGTTATTCTTTTTGCTTATTCTATCAATTTCAATGACTAAAAGTAGTACTTTTGACTGAAGGAAACCACCCCATTGTAGCTAATACACGACTAGAAGAAGCTCAGTCAGTATTACGCTTATATCTATATGGTATTGCTTAGAATGTTATAAATAAACTCCGTTGCTTTTATTAAAATGGAAAAAATAAAATGAAAATGTTTCTTAGTTTTAACCAACTTCAAGAAAATTCTAAGTTTGGAGATTTGTTCTCGAAAATGTCATACAGAAAAGTAATGTTTAGTAAAAAATAAGGACATAAATATCGAAATAAGTAAAATATAAAAATAAAAAATAAAAAATATTAACGCAGAGTTACAATTATAAAAATAACATTTCATTACGAAATTTCGCAAAAGCAATGTTGTAAAAAACACACCGAAGAAGACGTTAGCCGCGTTCACAAGAGGCTATTGTACCTCGCAAATCCCCGCTCCAGCACCGAAAAAAAAAAAGGTTGAAAAATTCATTTACCGTTCACATGTAAAAAGAGGTTGTACCTTGACCCGAGAAAACGGTTTTTATCCGGCAAATTATTTTTTTTTTTTAATAGACGAACTTGTTTCGCGTAATGCATTCTGGGTAAAAACTGCTCATTTACTTTAGAAGGAAGTAAGAGGAAGAAAGATCGGCATTTACCCGGAAAATAACCGGAATAATTTGGTGTAAAGCAAGTGAACGGGGCTACTGAAAATAAACACAAACATTTAAAAGAATCTTGCTTTCGTCATAGGTCAAATAAAACACAAGATCATCGCGAAAAGAAATGAATTATTTAAGAGTACGCGGAGAATGTCGGAAGTAGTTGTTTCAGAGTTGGTGTTTTGTGTTGTAAAAGGAAACATAGGACTGAACTGCAGTTGTTGAGATTATAGGTGTTCTTTTGTTTCACACTTCCGAAACATTTTTAGTGTTATAGTGATCATTTTTTAGTGTTATGGTGACCACACTAAAACTTAGCGCAGTTCTTATCAGGGTTGGCCGGATTGGATCCAATTGGGTTGGACCCAATGGGGTTTTTTTTGAAAAAACCCATTTAAAAAAAACCATTATTTAGGCCACTTTTGGGTTTTTTAAAATTTTTGAAGAAGTTTTTTTAAAAACTAATTAATTTAAACACTTTCACAATTTAAACTTCTTTTTTATTTGTTCTTCATCACAGCCAATAGACATAAAAAATGAATTTTGAACTTTTAATAGTACTCTTAACAGCATTAAAAAAATACTTCAAAGATTTTAAATAAATGTATTTAACTTTTTTTTAACTGGTCAATAAATAACTCAAATTATCTTGACTAAGTCCTGTCACGTCTGATTTTGTCAATATTTGTAGATTGTACAGAGAAAAACTACTCTAGCCGAAAGGCTTTCGTGTGAAATATTTTCTGGAAACCAACACGTCACAAATCTCGAATAAACAAGGTACATTTTTTAGAAATTAACAGGTTTTACGAACAGAAAACAGAATAAGATGTACAGTATTTTCATTATCTTACAAAAAGTTTAATATTTCTTACTCTGTACACAGAAATAGAAAAACAGGCAACATAAAATTCAAAGAAATATTTTGATTAAGCTGGAATTCAGTAAAAAGGGATTTAAACTACTTGAGGTTCTACAGTAGTTTTGCATAACAAAATGAAATACAATAATGTAAAATGCAAAAAAAAAATGTAGTAATTACAAACAATAGATTTTATCACTCGAGAAGTAACGTTGCCTTAACTGTTGGTAATCATGGAAACTAAAAAATCTGAAACTTCACCATTCTCGGGTTTCGTCGTCTTTTTTACTTTTCTTCAGAAAACGCTGAATTTTAAAGCCTTTTTTATCCCAAGATATTTTTTTTTGCTTTCTCCATATACTTACACAACAATATGCTAAAAGTACCCCACATTTTCCCTAAGAAAAGAAAAAAAACCCACATTTCTTTTAAAAAACCCAACTGTAGTTGGGTTTTTTTTGGGTTTTATTTAAAAAAACCCAAAAAAATCCTGGGTCCATGGGCTTTTTAAAAAAAACCCGGGTTTTTGCCGACCCTGGTTCTTATGTGTCAAAAATTATAACCTTATACTTCTGTGGAAAGGTAAAGTGCAGTAACTGCTAATTTTTCATTTTTTGCATTTTTGTCATCTATTGTAATTGAGCTTTATTGTACAAGGTCGCTTATTTGGTTTCTGCCGAAAATAAAGCTCTGAAAAACGTCAAACTCCAACATTTTCCAATGGGGTTGTTTCCTTCAGTCAAAAGTAATACTTTTAGTCAGTGAAATTGATAGAATAAGCAAAAAAAAAAAAAAAGGCATGGAGTGAGAAAAACCTTTCACTTTCCCAACGTTCAATTTTTAATTATTTTTTTAAAATATCCGATTTTGGAAATAAGACGTGGTCTTTATGACGTCATAAGTGATGTATTTTGGTGCGCTACTCCACTGGTGCTCTGAATGCTTGCGCTTAATGTTTACTACGTTTCCAGCTTATGATAATTCAGAAGCGAATTAAATATTGTGCTCTACGCTTGCTATCAACCATATCTTGTCGTTGCCGGTACATATGAGTAAAGAAGCGAATTAAATATTGCGCTGTGGGCTAATGGCATCAGTGAAGGAGATTTCATCACTTGTGATTTCATGAGCAGAAGCATAAAAAATGAAATTGAATCTGTGCACGGGTTAAAATAATTGTTAAAAGATTTTAAACTTCGTCAAATTAATTTTAAAATAGTTATATCCAATGTTTTTAAATATAATTCTTTTTCAAAAAAAAAAATGCTTTTAAAATTTCAGAAACAACCCAATTGTTAGTACGGAATTCAAATCTCGATTCTTCAAACACCTCAAACACTCATTGCTGCAAATACAGCCCTATGTCCTTCGACACGGTTGCAACCGCTCGCACCGCAGTCTCGACGTGGTCAGCGAGATCACATGTTATTTTTCGGTCGATTTGAACGTATATCAAGTTTTACACTCTCTTTGATTCGAGCGTTGTCTGCTGCTGAACTAGAACTACCGCGTTGTAACAACGAGTGTTCGGAAACACAGCTGTTCTACCGGGCTCACCAGAAAAATTCCAGTGATGTCATAACCGCAGCCTGACCAACCGTGAGGTACGAACGGTGAGGGAGGTACCTCCAAACAGAGCTCTAATGGATTTTAGAGGACAATTTTACATTTTAATGTAACGGGTGAATTTCAGCGGTAACAGAAGCACACTTCATACAGAGAAATCAATGCATTTATGTATGTAAGCAAACCAAATACGTAACTTTAAAGATTGATATATACTATTTTACACATTGTAGCAAGTTGCTAAAAACGTCAAAGCTCAGAGGTTTCTTATTTGTAACGTTTTCTTTTATTTCAAACTAGTGGTATCCGCACGGCTTTGCTCGTAGTAGAAAAATTAAAAAAGTCTTTTGGTTCGCCTGTATATTTACAAATAATGTATGGTGAATTTATCGCCAATTAGCTTGCCCATGTTACGGTTCCACGTCATGATAACTTGGTAATTTACTCGTCCATCTTATGATAATCTTGCTCGGGAAAATGTTCTTAAAATTGGAATAGAAAAAGAAGAAATCGAATTTTAGAAAAATCGCATCAAGGTGCGAACCCCCATGTTACAACAAACTAACTTTGTGCCAAATTTCATGAAAATCGGCCGAACGGTCTAGGCGCTATGCGTGTCACAGAGATCCAGACATCTTCCAGACATCCAGACATCCTCCAGACAGAGAGACTTCCAGCTTTATTATTGGAAAAGATTTAAAAACGGTAACGGAAGGACATTTTTTCCACTGATTTTCTCTCTATCATACTTTCCCCAAAAGTTCAGCTAAACAATAAATCACGGAAAATTCGGAAAAAACTAAATCATTTATAGGAGTGTTTAATCATTATGAGTTGACCTCTCGTTTTTAAAAATAATTACACTGTGTGACAAAATTTTTCTAACATGAATACTATCACGTGTATTGAATTACTTATTTAATTGTAACCAAAATCGCCAAATGATATGGGTGTCTAACTCATCACGTTTTTTGTCTTGTTAGAGCCTCTATAACATTTTTATGCACCCCCGCTTATAATGTGACAAAAATAATTTAATTTCATATTTATTTCAAAAATTAGAGGTATAAAACCGCCTAGTATAGGATATAGTGAAAAATACCATCTGCAACAGTTATTGTTTAATATAATATTTTTATTTCAATGGGGTGGTTTCCTTCAGTCAAAAGTATTACTTTTAGTCATTGAAATGGATAGAATAAGCAAAAAAATTACATGGACCCGGAAAATACTTTCATTTTTCCAACAGTATTTTTTAATTAATTTTTTAAAACGTCCGATTTTTCAAACAAGGCGTGGTCTTGATGACATCACAAATGATGCAATTTGGCGCATCTTTCTACTACGTTTCCACGTTATGATAATCAAGCAGCGAATTAAAATTGCGCTCTATGCTTCCTATCAACCATATCGTTCCCAATACACGTGAGTAAAAATGCGAATTGAATATTTTGTTCTGTGAATGGCAACATTGAATGGCATTTCATCATTTGTGATGTCACACGACAGAAGTGTAAACAATGAAAGCGCACCGATTTAAGTAATTTTTTAAAAATATTAAACTTAAATAAATTATTTAAAAAATGGTCAGATCCTATGTTTTTAAGCATACTCTTTCAGAAAAAAAATACTTTTAAAATTTTGGAAACGACCCCATTAGAACTGCTGTAAGTTTCTGAAGCGGCAATACTTAATATTTCAATTTGCCTCTTATTCCGCAAAAAATATATTCTTCCGCCTTTACATATAAAATTTAGTTTCGCAAAAAAATTTGTCAAAGCTATATATATGTAAAAATGACAAAGGATTTTGGTATTTGATCTTGACGAAAATCTCACCCAAATAGAACTAGCGACTTGGTTATCTCTAAATAAGGAAATGAGAGGATTTTTAATCAGTCATAAAACGGAAAATGACAAGTTTTTAGGGAAAACTTGTTGCAAAAATATAAAACAATGAGATATGAAATATGAAACGAGCCAACGTTCACATGGCTCGATGCAGAATAAACTTCTACATAAAATGCACTAATAAACGGAAAATCGCAATTTTTGGACTTACGTCAGTCTGACTCTGAGGTACAGAATCAATTGAATGTGTCTGAAGGTCGAAATAAGAGTTGGATCTGTTCTGTTTAGCCTTGATCCAGATGACCAGATGAGAGCAGTTGCAAAAGAATTGACGGGTGTGAGGGGAAGGGCGCTTCAAAGAACACCTTCCCCCCGGAGTAGAAACTAACCTATACCAAATTTTACAGCTATAAGTGCTAAGAGAATTCTGAGCTTTTTACGTTTGAAAATTCGTATTCATTTTGTAGTCTCCTGTAATATTTTATTCTTTAGCTCCGGACTTAATTGAGTTTAGCTTAGTGTTTTGGCTAAAATTGAAATCCTTATATCTGCTACTCCATTTAATTGAAACAATTGGAGCAAGCTTAACCTGATGCAGAAAAAAAGCTCTTTCGAATGACAGAACATTAAAGGGTTTGAGATATCCCTTCAAAGGAAAGTTATGTGAAATTTCAGCGAAAATTTAAACACAATATATACATATATATATATATATATATATATATATATATATATATATATATATATATATATATATATATATATATATATATATATATATAATTAATTTGAATTTTTGGCATCGAATTCAAATTATGTTTTTCGCAATCACGAGTGTGTGTGTATGAATGCGAGTGTGTGTTTGTGTAGGCGCATGTGTGTGGGTGCGTGTGTGTGTATGTATGCATGTGTGTGCGTGTTGTGTATGCCGTGCTGTGTGTGTACGCGCGCGTGTGTGTATAAGCGTTCGTGTGTGTGTGTGTATGTAAGCATATGTGTTTGTGTCTGTGTGCAGGCATGAGTGAATGTGTGCATGTGTAGGAGTGTGTGTTTCGCAAGAGGAGCAGCATCGTGAGGCCGATCAACGCGACGGTGGTGTTGGCAGAGGGAGGTGGTGGGAAAATAAAATCATAGGAACGCCAAAATCAGTCAAGTGAGAACAATAAGCAATCGTGATTGCTCAAAAAAAAAAAAAAAAAAAACTATCGGTAACTAAAATACTATTTTCGGTAACTTACTGAAAAAACCATGCATTGCCTTCTATCTTAGAGTTGAACCGAACCATTGCTTCGGCCACTCTTTTGGTCTGTGCTAATTCTATATTAGCTACCAGTTTGTTTGTCACTCTTGGCTTCCTTAAGAGGTTTTCCACCTACAGCTCAGTTACTTCCTATGCCGTGCTGATGAGTGCTAATAAGCACGAGACTGCAGTCCTCGGCTGGAATGACTGAGCTGTGGTGTATTTCAGATAAATTTATACTTTTAATTAAATAAGTTATTAAGCAACAAGATGAGAATTCATATGCTGTGAACCAAACATATATTAAAATAAAAATTATTATTGAAAAATTGTTCG